>NC_048306.1:12641511-12711375 GCF_013100865.1 Trachemys scripta elegans | reverse complement strand
GGGAGCCCCTGCCCATTGTGTGTGTGGGGGAGGGTCAGGAGGCCCCTGCCCGTTGGGGGGGGGGAACAGGACCCACTAGGGGAGCAGGACCCCCCTGCCCGTTAGGGGGGGGGGGAGAGAGGGGGTAGGAGCCCTGCCCAAGCGGAGGCAGGGGGCGGGGAGGGCAGCCCGGGCCCGGCCGTACCTGTCAGCAGGCGGCGGAAGGTTTCCTGGCTCAGGCCCCGCACGCCCCTGGCCATCGCCTCCACCTCGGCGGGCAGCCGGGCCCCCAGGAAGCTGACTCTGCCCAGGCTGCTCTCGCCGTGCACCGGGTGCGAGTAGGGCGGCGACCCCGCCTTCCCGGAGGCAGCCATGGCGGCCCGAGCGCCCGGCTCTCCGGCTCCGCTCGCAGCCCCGCGCCCGGCCGCTCCGCCTGCCCAGCGCGCCCCCTGCTGGGCCGAGGCAGCCGCGGCAGCGCCCGGCCCGCCGCTTGGGAAGCTGGGAGACTGGCGCAGGGGCTGGGGGGAAGTGCGGGGATGGTGTAAAATGCTTGGGGCCAGACTTAGCCTGAAGTAAAGCAACGCTAAGAACTCCCTGCAGTGCTCAGGCCATGGCCGACGTTGTGCAGATGTTTGCAGCTGGCTGCAGGTCCCCCACTAAACCAATTCATGTCCCTATTTCATAGCCAGCATCTGTAACAACAGAATTACAGACACACCACAAGGCAGGGAAAAACAACAAGGAGTCTGGTGGCACCTTAAAGACTAACAGATTTATTTGGGCATGAGCTTTCATGAGTAAAAACCTCACTTCTTCGGATGCATGGGAATAGGCACTCTCCTGGGCTTTCCCTGTTAGCTTTACTGGGAATTTAGGGAAGGGAAAATATAGAAGAGAGAAAGAGGAAGGAGGTAAATACAAATGAGAAAAAGAAGGCGCCCTAGAGAAACGTGATGCAGAAGAACAGAGAAAGAAGCCAAATCCATCAACATGAAAAAAGCCTGAACATCAGCATGAGACTGAAATCAATGGCAGAAACTGGAAGACACCCTATGCTCCTGAGGGTGCGGAGGAGAAAGAAAGAAATACAAAAGAGTAAAAAGAAGGGGAAAGAGAAGCAGAAAAATAGATACAGGATCAAACTCACAGAACTAGATATTAACACATGTAGCTGTCAAATAACTATTGATTCAATTCCTCTTCTCATCTATGTTTGTGACCCGGCTCTCCCCTCAGACTTAGCTGTTATTGTGTGTGGGGTGTGTGTTTCGGGGTGTGGTGTGTTGAATTATGTGTATAATGCAGTTATATGCTGCTGGGTATGTTGGATGTGTATGTGGCTGGCTCTGGTGGGTGCTGCATATGGGATGTGTACAGCTGTGTGTGTAGGGGGTGTTGCTGAGTGTGGTGTATATTGGATGTGTGGCTGGGATGGTGTGTGCGCACGGCTGGTGTATGCTGGGTATGGTGTGTGTGTGGCTGGTGTATGCTGGGTCTGGGTTGTGTGCATGGCTGGGATTGCTCCTGGGTATAAATTGTGTGTGTGTGTTGCCGGGGATGGGGTTTGTGTGTGTGGCAGGGGGTGTTCCTGGGTATGGTGTGTGTGTGTGTTGCTGGGGATGGGGTATGTGTGTGTGACAGGGGGTGTACCTGGGTATGGTGTGTGTGGCTGGTGTATGCTGGGTGTATTGCTGGGTACGGGCTGTGTGAATAGCTGAGGTTGCTCCTGGGTGTAAGGTGTGTGTGTGTTGCTGGGGATGGGGTATGTGTGTGTGACAGGGGGTGTTCCTGGGTATGGTGTGTGTGTGTGGCTGGTGTATGCTGGGTCTGGGCTGTGTGCATGGCTGGGGTTGCTCCTGGGTATAAGTTGTGTGTGTGTGTTGCTGGATATGTGTCTAGTGGTGTTGGACACTGAGTGTCTCTCCGGCGGTGTTGTTGACGGGTCTGGGCTCTGATCACCGGCGGCTTAGGCCGTAGTTCCCCTCCCTCGCAGCAGGGGGCGCAGCCTCCCCGTCTCTTCCCGGAGCCGGAAGCGGCGGCTGGCTCCCGCTCTGAGCGGATTGAAGCCTGGCACCGGCCGGCCTGTAATGGCGGCTGCCGCGGCCCGGCTGCCGTGTGTGTGAGCAGCTCGCAGAGCCCGCGGCCCCGCGCTCCCCCGGCCGGGCCCCCGTCCATGGTGGCGCCGTGGGCCCGCGAGAGCAGCAGGTGCTTGAGGCCGGGCGAGCCCGAGCCAGAGCCGCCGCCCGGGCCCCCCGCCCTGCCCGCGGCGCCATGAGCGAGGCGTTGTACGAGAAGTTCCTGGCCCCGGACGAGCCCTGCCCGCTGCTCTGCCACCAGCCCCCGCCGCGGGCCGGCAGCCTGAGCGAGGAGGGCTGCCTGGATGTCAGCGACTTCGGCTGCCAGCTCTCGTCCTGCCACCGCACCGACCCGCTGCGCCGCTTCCACTCCAGCAGGTGCGGGGCCGGGGGGGGGGCGGCGCCCCAGGGGGCCCCCTCTAGGCAGCCCGGCCACGGGGCGGGGGGCTGTTCCCCTGCGTGGGGTGGTGCTTGCCCTGCCCCCACCCCCTGGCTGTGCCTGGCACAGGCAGTAAGTGCTCAGCTCTCTCCCTGCCTCTTGGGTGGATGGGGTTGTCCCCGACCGAGTTGTTTTCCTGAATCTGCCAGTAGGAGTAAAGGTGGTTCCCCTCCAGTAGAGTTAGTGCAATCAGCTCAGCTTCATTGAAACCCCTTCATCGCCAGAGAGTAGCTGACCATTTTGGCAGGTAGAATGAGAGTTTAGGCAAGAGTTGAGCTAGTTTAAATTGAGCTAGCTGGGTTGGGAAATAGCACCCGTTTCCCTAGTGTAGATAAGGCCTTTCTGTGCCTTAGTTCCCTCCTCGCCCACCCCCAAGAAATTTGCAAATCCCTGTATTACTGCCCAGCCTCAGTGATATAGTAGCATCTCCTGTAAGCCTTCACTAAGCTAAAAAAACCTTACTATGCTAAGTATCAGAGGGGTAGCCGTGTTAGTCCGGATCTGTAAAACAGAGTACAGGACTCTTTGTCGCTTTTTACTATGCTAGTAACTATTTGCTTTTCCTCCACCCCAATCCCAGCATGCTTGTAAAACACAGCCAGCCCACATACATGCCAAATACCGTTTGGATTAGGCTTGCTTTCTGCAGGGCTAATTAGTTTAATGACATTATGGCTGGTATTAAAATGGTTCAGATAGCTATCCTATGGTGCGTTTGTGGCCTTTTTGAATCTTCTAGAAATCATTGTGTTTGGGAACTGTGGGATAGGATCTCAGAGGGTGTTGCAGCTGAAACAATTTAGAACAGCACTAGTGTGGGCACAAAGCAAACCTACCAAGATTCAGAACATGAGTCAGAATGGCTAGAGTGGATGGATCTAAATGTTTCTGCTTGAACTAGTGCAGTCTTCACACTTCGTTAAGAACAGTTTGATTTTTCTGGTGCAAATCGAGTCTTACGGCATTGGTGAGGTGTAACTTCCAAAAGTGCTCAACTAGTTTTGCTAAAAACTACCACTTCTGTTTATTACAAAATACAAATAAATCAATTCCCAAAGTGAAAAAATAATTTTGTCTACCCACGAAGCAGATCTTGTATATATGTATCCAGAAGTGACTTTTTGTATGTCAATAATCAGTCATGCTAAAGTTGCAACAGCGATCAGATCTGGGCCTTAGATGTGAATTCAAGATAGTTTTGATGATTCTCAGTTTAGACTTAAAAATGTTTTTGCATTACACGTGCATCTAACTCCCCCACACTTTAATTTTTTTTAATTATTTAATGTAAATATGACAGGTACTTTGCAAAGTTTGAATTTAGACTGAGAAGTAACATACCAACTTCCAGCTCAATTTACATTAAAATAAGTTAACTTAGGCTTTGTCTACGCTGGCACTTTTGTTGCTAAAACTTTTGTCGCTCGGGGGTGTGAAAAAACATCCCCCGAATGACAAAAGTTTTAGTGATGAAAAGCGCCCGTGGGGGCAGTGCTTCGTCAGCCGTTGACGAAACTGCCGCCCCTCATTGGAGGTGGTTTTATTTTGTCTCGCTCCTAGTGATAAAGAGCAGCCACGCAGCAAACCTTACAATGGCGTGGTTGCAGCGGCAAAACTGTGCCGTTGTAAGGGTTGCAGTGTAGATATAGCCTTAGAAAGATGGTTGACAGTGGAAAAGCTGACAGGCCCTTAATCATAGCATTGCTATCCATCATTCTAATACAAACATGATCAAATAAGTGTGCTTTCATTTCTCAGTGTGAATTCAATTACATTTTCTCCCTCTGGGCTTTTGCACTATACTTCTATAAAGCCTGCATGTGACCTAAACAATGGGTTCATGTATTTCTGATCAATCTTTGGATCAATGTGAGTGACAAGCTTGTAAATGTATGTGTAGGCTATTTTTAAATGTTCCTCCTTATAACATACCTGTCATTCAAGTTTCTGAGCATGTGTAACCAAGCCTCTGTCAGTTAACTAGTCAGTATTCTGCACTTTGAGCTAGTTCCTCATTTTTTTAGGAAAGTGTATAACTTGTCTTCATTATTTTTTTTAATTCACTTTGTCCTTGTCATCTTTTGGAATATTCTACTCACTTCCATAGTGTCTGCAAGTGCTCTGTATCTTTTGAATTTTCAAGTAAATATAATGCAATTCTCATTTCTCATGTACTTAGGTGTACTATGTTCAGCAGCCCGACACCACTTTTTCTTTCATCAAGTTTTTGAACTATTTTGGTGTTTGTGTCTGATCAAGTGTAAGGAGGCTAGCAATGGCTTTTACAGACCATGAACTTCCCGTAGGAAATGGCAATTACAGTATTATTTAGGCCACCCGTCTTCATTCATTAAAGATTTAGGGCAAATATTTGGCCTATTGGAATGTGCAGATGCCATCCAAGAAACATAAGTGTTGACAAGCAAGCATATGTGTAAATCAAGTAAAGGTGCTGAGGGACATGCTTCCCACATCAGAAGGTATTGCTCTTCAGTCTGTGATTAAAGGGATATTCCAATAGTAATCAATATGTCAAACGAATAAAACTTCAAAGGTTAAACGTAGCTTGTATGGCTTTGTACAGTGAATTCTGGAAACCTTTGAATTTTCCAAACTCTTCTGGAATGCATTGGCCTGCTAAACCCAGGGTTGTGAGTTCAATCCTTGAGGGGGCCACTTGGGGATCTGCGGCAAAATCAGTACTTGGTCCTGCTAGTGAAGGCAGGGGGCTGGACTTGATGACCATTCAAGGTCCCTTCCAGTTCTAGGAGATGGGATGGGAATTGGGCCAGAATGCTGTCAATTGTGAAACATAGTCAAGTCTCTGCTCATCATATTGGTGAAAAATAATTGAGATGCTGAAACAAATTTTCTGACCTTGCTAAACTTCATGTGAGTAGGTCAGCAGAGTGAAAACCTGTTCCACGGCTTTCCGTGGGACCAGACAGACTTTCCAGTTTAGCACAATTAACTAATTTGTAATAATGAAGCTGTGGATAACATAATTCTTTTTAATTAGTATTGACTGAGGTATTGGATTTTTTTCATGTGGATCGCTTTCTGTTTTTCTGTGTCGTCTTTAGCATTAAAAGCTCTGTATCCTATGTCTTTTTTGGCTTTGAGAACAGAGCCCAAAATATTGAGTAAATGAGTCCCAGATGTTTCCCTGGCAAGCACTGACTTCATGGGATCTACTCACATGAGAGAGAGTTATGCTTGCTGACTCCCTGTTCTGTCTTTTAAAACAAGACCATCCTCCCTCCCTCATCTAGTGTTGGTACCTTTTAATTTTGTCATGCCTATTATGGGAATACTTTTAATGGAGGTTTAAACAAACTGGAAATCATTTTTAAAAACTACATTTAATTAGAAATCTGAGACTCATAAATATGAGGAAATTATGGCTCTCTGTGTAATAAAAAATTTCACCAGAGTCTTTGTGTCTGAGTATTCAGCCTTTGAATTTTTCTTGATTTTGTGTGTGTAAATTAGACCCTTAATATCTATTTAAATGCAGCTTATTAGATGAATTAACTTATTTCTAGCAAAATCCACATGTAACAACTGATGCAAAGGTATGAATATTTTAATGTACATCTTCAAAGGACAAAGCATTTTTTCGGTGAGTGTGTGTACTGCTGTTAATTTGCTTGGTATGCTTTGCAGGTGGAACTTGACTTCTTGTGGAACAAGTGTAGCCAGCTCAGAATGCAGCGAGGAGCTGTTTTCATCAGTTTCAGTTGGTGATCAGGATGACTGCTACTCTCTATTGGATGACCAGGAGTTCACATCTTTTGATCTGTTCCCAGAGGGTAGTGTCTGCAGTGATGTCTCCTCTTCTATTAGCACCTACTGGGATTGGTCAGACAGCGAGTTTGAGTGGCAGGTAAACTATTTCTATGGTTAACACAGCAGATGAAGTTGGATCTACTAGCTGCTGTTTGCAGTTTTGACTCAGAAGTAAATGTCTGAGGCTCTTTGATGGCACGATAAACTCCCAGTGCCTATACTGAGATTCAGCAGTAAAGGAAATGTTTTGATAGACCATTTTATTACAAAGTTCCCGTATAGAATTTTGATGACGAGACCTGACTAGCTTCTGAAATAGGGCTGTTGCATATTATGGTCACGTTCATTTTTAGTTATCAGCATATCTTGAATCTATGAGGCCCAATCCTTTGGTGTGGGGCATCTGCACATGTATTGGAATCTGCTGTGTATATCTTGCATTGACATTCTGGTGTGATTGGGTTGCCGCTGTGTTCTTAATTCCCATTTGTGATTTTTGGGTCTGTGGGGCTGTTAGTAATCACTGTGGACCAGCCGTGTGCTCTGTGGCCCAAGGATGGGAAGAGTGCAAAGATGAGCTTTGTGCTACCTTGACACTTTCCTCCCAGTCTGTTATGTGCAATTCGATCTGACATCAGATTCTAATCTAGTATCTTTACAATTTTGTTTTTGCATATAGCAGTCTTTCACCTGTGGAACGAGCAGACGTTCTTTCTGTTAAAGGTTTAGATTTGATTATTTAACTACAATTAAAATATATGGCGCATGCTGTTCTAGGATAAGTGTAATCATCAATTAAAAGCATAATGTTCCCTTTATCTTTCATGGACTTTAGTCATATCATACAGTGTATGTAATACTCTGTGGCCATAGAAATATACTGTCTGTTCCAAATGTGATTTAACCCCCTTCCACTCCAATTTAAGCATTCCATGATGAATTAGGAATGTTACAGATATTCTGCAAAAGAGAAACTGTAAATGACATTGTGTAGGCTAGCATTCGCTAAAAGTAACTTCATGTTTCTTACTGCAGCTTTAGAATCCCAATTTCCAACTGTATCCCTTATACAAAAAGAATTCCAATTGCAGTTTTATAATGCAGCTTATAGAAATACCTCAGAAAATTACCCGGATGACTTAGTTCCTCATTGAGATGTGAAATATTAATTACCAGGTGGACACAGTGGGATTGTAATTTTAAAAGAGAGTTTTCTGGTTAGTTGATTAGCTGGCAGCTTTCCTTTTGAGTAGTTACTGAACATTTTTTCTGTAAGCATTTGCTAGAAGAGACCTACTTGACTGGACTTGTAGAGCTTTGGAAAAGATTTTTCATTGCTTTTACCACCTTACACAGCAAATTCCGTAAGTGAGTAATTCAGTTGTCACATTTACACTTGAAGTGGATCAGAAATTACATGTCAGTTGTACAAATGAAGCTAGTTATTATTCAGCTGTTGCTTACAAGAAAAAAAACATGATGCAGGTTTCTTGTGTAGTTACTGTGTAGAATACAAATAAATAGGTTTCCAATCTTCTCAAACCATACTTTTGGAATTGAATGTTTGTTTATTTTCCATTGGAAAATATTCCCAATTGTATAACTTCTATTAAACACCTGTAATTATGACAGGTTAATTATGGGTTCCCTGGGTACACAAACGTGCAGGTAATTAGAACTGTATGGTTCAGAATGTCTTATTTTTAATAAATTACCTCATAATTAGAATCGTGGCTCGATAAACAAAAGATAGTAAACTGAATAATATTACCCAAAAATTTAATAAATACCTTTATTTTAGGGCGTCCCATTGCAATTTAAAGCTACCATTTTTTATATGTGCATGCGTTCATCTTTGCAGGATCTAAAACAATGAATTACCATCCTTAAATGACAATAATAGTATTTCTGCAACATTAGGGCCTCCTGGGTTTAAGTAACAATGTACTATCATTTGAGTTTTATTTCTAAACTTTTGAATAGTCTTTTTAAGAGTGTTATTTATGTTAATAGGAATGAACAAAGAAGTCCATCTTATTAAAATAAACCCCCAAAACATTTATGTATTAACACTTTTTTTTTAAATGTGAAAAACTCAAATTCTGCATGTTCCAGGAATTGGTATGTATATAACACATGCAATTTTGAAAACCAAAATCTAATCAAAGTAAACTTAAATCCATAAAATCAATTTAAACCAATTGCAATAACCATTTTAAAATTAATTTATAAATTTGTTGCTTCCCTTCTCTAAGCATCTGAGCACCTTATTTTATAAAAGAAACTAGTTATTATAAAATACCAGCTTTTCAATGTAAAGGTCAGCAATTAAACCCCGTTCCTCCACTTCCTATTGATAAACTAAATAAAACATTCTCAGAAATTTGACCAAACAGATAAGTATTGTACTGCCCTGAAGCATGTTAAACTCTGGCTGTGGTGGACTTCTAGAAGGAGCACTTCGCCCTGCCATGGGAAGTTTAAGCTACATATATTGACAGAGTTACTCATGTGATGGAGGAGAGAGAAGTTCCAGATTATAAATATCCTCTTGAATGGTACTCAGCACAGAAGTGAGTAAGTAGCCATTGCGGACAAAAGGTTTGTGCTGCATCCTGCACCAACTGAAGCTTTTAGGGACTTTTCAAGGCTAGACCCAAGTAGCATATGTTGCAGTAATGCAGTCTGGAGGTAATAAACATGGATCACTGGTTTGGGGATGCCTCGGAAAACAATGATCACAACCTCCAGGCCAGCCATACACGAAAAAGATAGTGTGTCCTACAGGTAATAGCTGAGACCTCAGGTGTAGTGATAAAATCCAGACTGCAAACTGTTGGCAAAGGTTGGACCTACACCCACACAAATGGAAGGTGGTCTTTTCACCTTTGCTAGTTCTGCCCAGATACTTCTCCTTAGCCATCAGCATTGCTTCCATTGTAGTTGAGTTTGGCCTGTCCCCACCTCTGAAATCTGGCATTAGTTGAGGGCACCCTCAACCTCAATATTTGTCTGAAGTTTCTTTAGTACCACTCTGTCACTGAGCTTCCTTAAAATTGGTGAGTAAGAGACTGTCCAATAATTGACTAGTGGTGATTTTCTGAGTAGGCGCTTCTTCATATGCTATTTAAGTATAGCTGGCACCCTGGCTTCACAATGGGAAGCATTAACAATCCTCAATGAAGGACTAAAACCCTTCTCATTAGAATTCATCAGCCACGTGGCAAGGCTCCAGATTGATGTAGTTGGCTGCAGCCCATGTAAAACCTCACTGAGTGAAATTGGACAGAACTCCATCAGAGAAGGCAATGTGTTCATAGCCAGCTGCTCTAGCACTGTTCCAATAGTGCCGGCTTAACCAGCTTGTATTTGGCTAATTATTTTTTTTTAAATTCCTTCTGGTGTAAAAAGTTTGACTCTAACAGAGCTTAGGCAAATAGGTTCACTTGATTTCCATTCACAATGACCATTCCTGTTGGATGATGCTTGGCAGAGAATGATGCGTTAATAGAGAACATTACTCCTGAGGGCATTCTGCGCCAAAAAATTCAAAATTCTGCACACAATATTTTAAAATTCTGCAAATTTCATTTGTCAAATGGGGAGGCTCCACTATGGCATTAGGGAGCACAGGCCACTGGCTGAACAGAGGTGGGAGATCACAGTGCAGCTCCCCTCCAGGATATGGACTCAGTGGTGAAGCTGCACCCAACCCTGACACAGCACAAGGACCGGGTCTGCCCAAGAAACTGCCCAGGGCCCTGCCCCTTCGTGCCAGGTGTGAGCAGGCAGGCTCAGCAAGGCAGGATCTTAGTGTGGGGGGGATCCAGGTGTGGGTTGAGAGGGTTCTGTGTGGGACCATCTGGGTGCGGGCGGCTCAGTGGGAGATCTGGATGCACAGGGGCTTGTTGGGGGGTTCTGGGTGCAACAGTAATGGGACTTTGTAGGGGGGTCCAGGTGAAGGTGTTTGGGGCTCAGCACGGGGGGTGGGGTCTGGGTGTGGGGGGCTCAGTGAGGCATCCAGATGCTGGGGGAGTGGGGCTCAGTGGGGTGCAGGGCCGGCTCCAGGCACCAGCTAAAAAAGAAGGTGCTTGGGGCGGCACTCCGGCTGCTATTGGGGCGGCATGTCTGGGTCTTTGGCGGCAATTTGGCAGTGGGTCCCTACAAGTTGCCTCTCAGAGCGAAGGACCTGCTGCCGAATTGCCACCGAAGAGTGGAGCGACGCGATCGTGCTGACGCGGCTTGCTTTTTTTTTTTTTTTTTTGCACCACTTGGGGCGGCAGAAAACCTGGAGCCGGCCCTGGTGGGGTGGGCATTCAGGTGCAACTGGTTGGGGCTTGGTGAGGTGAGGATCGGGGTGTGGGTGGCTTGTTGGCATGGTCCAGGTGCAGGGGGAGTGGGGCTTATCAGGAAGGGATTCTGAGTGCAGGGGAGTAAGGCTCAGCGGGAAGGTCTGGATGCACGGGGGTTGGGTGAATGGGGGAGCAGCTCCCTGCACAGGGATCCTTCTCCCTGCAGCTGAAGAGCCATGGGTGCAGGAAGTGTGGGGGAGTTTGCAGAGCTTCCTACAGCTGGGGGAGAAATCTGGGGGTGGGTCTGACCCATTCCCGGATGCTGTGCAGGGGAAGAGGAAGTCCAATCCTCCCCAGTCCAGCTGGGACTAGCAGCTGAGCCCAGTGCAAGGGTAGGAGCCACCAGCTGGGTCTTCCCCAGTCCTGCCCTCTTCCCCACAGTGATTTACCTCTCATGCGCAGTGGTGCAGAATTCCCCCAGGAATAGAATATACTAGCATAGCATGTTAATGGATAGGGAAGAGTGAAATGCTGCATAATTCTGCCATTTCCCTGAACGCAAATTGAAAAGGGAAATCGTGAAGTAGAAAGCTGCATAGTTTGAGTTTGCTACACTTCACTACTGCAGATGGGTCATGAAATTAACTTTTGTGCTTTGGAGTTGTAAATCATTGCTGGGCAATTGTTTGTTTGGATTAAGAACTGATCCTCTGCCCATTTCGCAGCATATTTTGCATGGTTAATAGTATTGGTCTGACTATTTTTCTACTCCTACCAAGCATATTTTGAGATTTTGTTCTGTTCCTTTTTTTTCTTTGCACACCTACAAGTTGCCTGGCAGTGACGTTGCAAGTGGGAGTGATGTACTTTCTGATGTCATACCTAGTATTCCAAGCTCTCCGTGCTTGCTTCCAAAAAAGAAAAACAAGCATAGGAATCTTGATGACCTCCCGTGGAGCGCGATGACAAATGATGAACAGGTAAGCTTTGTTTTCATTTGTATTGGAGAGAACCAGTATAGATGTACAGAATAATTAAGACTCAATTAAATTGTTTAATAAAAGTTCTATTGGTTACAGAAATGTAAGCATGATTTTGAACAGTTGTACAAAGCTATTGAAGTGAGAGATCAAATTCCTTGTCAAATGTTCATATAGAGACGGTTAACTTTTACTTTTCATTCTGAATTTTTATCTTCGATGATACTCAACTAGGTTGAGTCAAGAATCATAGGAAATGCAACATTTGAGAGCATTTCTTTGATCCCACATGGTACTGGTTCCTTCCTTTTACTTCTGCTTTGACTCATATTAAGAGCTAGCAGTTTTTAATAACTTTGCGTTTTGTTTTTATTAGGTTGAATATATTGAATACCTGAGTCGGAAAGTCAGTACTGAGATGGGTCTTCGAGAGCAACTTGATATCATTAAAATTATTGATCCCACTGCTCAGATCTCGCCTACTGATAGCGAGTTTATTATTGAATTAAACTGTCTCACAGATGAAAAATTGAAACAGGTAGGTTAAAATTTTTATATGTCTCTCTTGAACTGGAGATACCATTGCCCTCTGACATGTGGTATGTCTCGATACATGTCTTGGAAAATCATCTGTTGGGTTGTGACTAATTTTTTTTCCATGTTCATGGAGTACCAGTGGGCAGGATGGAACACAAAGTATGTTGTTGAACTTTGGCTTTCTTCAACAGTTTCATATCAGTATGTGATCTTGGACCTTATATGAAACACATTAATTACATAAACGTGACTGAAGTGGTAAGTTATTTCTGGCATATGAAACAGTTTCAGACAAAATATTCGCTGAGTAACTTTTAAGATTTAGGCCTCAATCCTGAAAGTACTTCCTCTGGTGTGTAACTTCACTCACATGAGTAGTCCCAAAGTGAAGGTACTGGTTGTGTGACTATACTTATACACCTACATAAGCATTTACAGGATTGGGGCCTTAATTTGCTTGCAAAAACTAAACTTAAATCCAAAGGCACATATTGAGTAGCAATTGATTAAAGGCTAGATCATTACTTTGGAAGTAGCTTACCCTTTTTCTTGTGTTTGGATTTCTTGTTCTTACAAAACTCGAATTCTCATGAGAGATGATGTAATTCTTCTGATTGATTTGGCAGCTTTCTATATGAATATTTTTTTGGGGGAAAAAACTTATTGAAGCAAGAGGATTATTGGACTTATAGAAAATAGAGTAAAAATAACTCTTCACTGCGAGTGCAGAGTAGCTACTCAGCCAACCCTTAGTGTCACTTGATGAGGTGGATAGTACCGCATAGCTTCATCTTTATCATAAGCTTTGTTTTCCCGCCTCTTATATTATTGCTGAACCTATTTTACAGGCCAGTTTTGGCATGATGGCAAGCACCCTCAGCTTTTATTGAATTCAATCGAAATTGAGAGCATTCAGGTCCCTCACAGAGTCATGCCCATTTCATATTTCAGAACACTTAAAAACCCCTAATATGGGTAAGAATCTACTCTTCTGAGGGTTACTACTGGATATGTCTATGTAGTACAATAAGTTTATAAAACATAATTTGCTTAAACAAATGTTAGTTGTCTTTTTACTACTATGGCTGACCTCTACATGGTGGTATCATTTTTGTAATACATTAAATAGAAAGGGGAAGAAATGTAAAAAGGTCAGGCAAGTAATTCTCTAGCTAATTAAGTCTATTATAAGAAAGCTGAAGTGAAGATGTTAATAGTGTCATTACAATAAGTAGTTTTAACTGGCCAACTGAATCCCTGTTTTAGACTGTTCTTGGTTTAGTTTTTTCCCCCAGAACTTAGCTGTAATAAACATAAAACATACAGCTTTTCCATGAAATATGCTGTCACAAACCAGTGCAGTACCAATCAAGCTTTTATCCTTTTTAATGCTTTTGCTCTGAAGGTGAGAAACTATATCAAGGAGCACGGTCCTCGACAACGCTCTGCACGGGAAAGCTGGAAGAGAAGCAGCTACAGTTGCGCAAGCACCAGTGGCGTGAGCGGTGCAAGTGCCAGCAGTAGCAGTGCCAGTATGGTCAGCTCAGCAAGCAGCAGCAGTTCCAGCGTTGGCAACTCTGCTTCAAATTCCAGCGCCAACATGAGTCGAGCGCACAGTGATAGTAACTTATCCACCAGTGCTGCAGAGAGAATCCGGGATTCAAAAGTAAAACTCCTAATTACGTGTGTGTGTGTGTGTGTGAGAGAGAGAGAGAGAGAGAGAGAGAGAGAGTGCACATCAATTGTTTGTTAAAGTCACTTATGTGCACTGATTGTCATATTTTTAGTGAAAGAACAAGTATCATTGATAGTTGCAGGACCCAAGGAAATGATTTGACTCGTTGCCCCATGACACGCTAGTAAAGTGTCTAAAAGGTGTTCTTATATTGCTCGGCATCACTTTTTTTCGGCAAGTGAAGAATTATTTTGAGACGTGTCTGTGGTAGGGCTTAAACTAGTTTGATTTTTTTGTTTGAACATTTAAAGAGCTGCTAAATCAGCTTGACTTTTTTAATGGTAAAAGCATGTGTTCTTTCTTTGAAATGATTAAAGATCAATTTAATCTTTCAGAGCACAATACATGAATATTAAAGAATATCTTGATCTTTGTGATAGAACTTGTCTGATTTCCTAATTTCTTTTTGTTTTTTCAACAAATTTGTATTTGTTGAAAATACAAATATGTATTTCTCATAGGTTACTTGCCCATGCAAGCATGGTTGTACACTGAGAAGTGATTCTTTAAAAGTAACATTATGGCATCTGTGTCTCAATGATTTTCATTTTGTGTGTATATTTCTTCCAATTTTGCAAACTCAGTCTGGGCTTTAAGACAAGCTGATTTCTCTTGGTCTCGTGATTCATCACTTATAGTTAAGGTTCTTCATCTCAAAGGCTCAGTTTTACCTTCCAGTGAGCTTGCACAAATATAACTGATAGATACTTAAAAGTTTCGACAATGCACAACATGGAATAGAATTTGCATTTTGTTCACTCTTAGTTGCATTGGCTCTGCATGGCTAAACAGTAAAAAGTTGCTTATTTTAGTGACAAAATTAAGTATGATTTTGAATAAACACATGGAATAGATCTGAGTAAGGGTGCCTTTTTTAGTCACTTCTCAGAGCAGTTTTATGTTCACTAAAATCCACCTTTAATGTTTCTAATAAAGGACCATTTATTCCAGTAGTCTAGATATACAAGAACTCATTTTGCCATTTGTCTTTATTTTGACAGAAACGTTCTAAGCAACGGAAGCTCCAGCAAAAGGCTTTACGCAAGAGACAGCTGAAAGAGCAGAGACAGGCTCGTAAGGAAAGACTGAGCGGATTGTTTCTTAATGAAGAAGTGCTCTCTTTAAAAGTGACTGAGGAGGACCATGAAGGAGATGTGGATGTTTTAATGTGACAGGGATGAATTTATCAGTGTTCTTTCTAAGCCTTAAGTGTATTATCTTTGTTTACATACGTTTCTTGACCAAAATTTTGATTAGGACAGAGCTAACAATGTATCAAACAGAACCCTCTATTGAGTATAATTTTAATAATTTGAACATTTATAATTTATTAGAGTGAGCTAACTCTTTAAGACTAACAATTTTGTCTAAGATTGAGACTGCAACAGACAATTTCACAGTGACTTTAACAAGCTGCTGAGAAGATACTGTCTAAAAAATAAGCCACTGAATTAGGTTTGTATGGTATTTGGTTTCAAGAAGCTAACTGCAATGGATTGTTCTGTTAAATAGGTTGGTACTCGCTTAAACACACTGATACTGATAGCAAACTTTGAAAAAAACTGATTCTAAATAGGAAATCACACCTTTATCTTGTTCTGTGGGTTCCCTTATTTCTTATTAGGAGGTTTGTTTTCATGAAAACAGGATCTTAGTTCTATAAGTTACTCTGTTCTTGCCCCTCACCATATCAAATCCTAATACTTCATGAAATTAAATTGGATTTTTTGGAAATTATGGTTATGATTTCACTTAAAGAATTATGAAGTCATTGGGAAGTAATAAGCAGAAGCAACTTCTCACCACAAAAACCTGTAATGCAAATGTCAGCTAGTAACAAAATGTAGTAGAAAATGGTCATTTTCAAAAGTAGAATTTTTTCTAGGAGGAATTGGCTGTTCTTTAAGATGTAAAACTTAGTCTCTAAAAGGTTATCTTGCTCCTCAATATTTGAATGATTAGTTTTTTGGTTCCTTTGATAGTTTTATTTATGTTATTAATGGTTAATCAGTACATCCTCTTTCTTGATGTTAAGAAAAAAAACAACCCTAAAAAATGAAAATCTCATACATTACACTAATATCTATGGTTCAGTCATAGGATACCATTCATAAAAAAAAGTCTTAAAAAGTGTTACTGGAAACCAAAGTGCAAACAACTGATGTCCAGACTTGCTAGATATTTCTTTGTGGCCAAAACCATATGTAAGAATAACTATATGCTGTTGTTGTTGGCAAGAGAACCTAATTATTGATGCAGCATTGTGTTTTAACTGTATGCTGCCAGTTTATTTACCACTTGCAGGATAGTTTAAGGTGACTGAACTTTTTTAGGAGGTGTTGTATCATTGCTAATCTAACTCACAGAGTGCTGGTTTTGTTATATAGCCTTTTGAATAAGTGTTGCTGAGGAGAACAAGACACACCTTTTAGTTTTTACTTCTGCACCTGGAAACTCAAATTGAGATGATTTTATTCTTGACAATTAGTAAATGAATTCCTGACTTTATTATGGAAATGTTTGTTGTTGGGTTCATCTTTTGTTTTGGAAAAAAATTGCTGCGTTCATTCAAATGCAACTGTTAGAGGTGAAAGAGGTGACTAGAATGACCCAGTTCTGAATTCAGAAAGGTGACCTTTCTGATTTATGTTGGTGCTTCATGAATATCATTTAGACTGGTTCACTCTGGAGATAATGAGTTTTTCTCTTACTGTCAATTTAATGTGGCCTCAGAAAACAGGAGTCCTGATGTGTGCATTTTCAGGATTGGGACCTAACTCTGCTCATGAATAACTTTTTACACATGTGAGTAGTCCTATCAACTCCATGTGACTATCCACCAATGCAAATGTTTGCATGATTGGGCCTTAAATTAGTCCTGACAGTAGAATTTTATTGTTTTCTGCAAAAGTTAAATTAAAGAGAAAAAATCTGGGGACAAAGAAAATGTTAACAATGATACTACAGTTGAGATCACATTTCAGTGGAAGATCAAAAGTAAAAACTTCCATACATGTATGTGACGACATACGTTTAGACTGTAGCATCTTTGGAAATATTTGTTTGATAGTAAATGAGATAGGTGTATTACTGTTCTGACTACAAACTCCAGAACATGGACCACCTGTGAATTGATGCAAAATATATTGGAGATCTGAAATGTCTAGTAGGTATTATTCCTTTAAGTATGTATAATGCCATGTGCCAAATGAAAGGGCTTCAATAAGAGAGAGGCCCACAATCAAAATAGTAAATGTAAACTCTCCTACTCAGTTGATTCTTCAGAAGTCACTAACAAGTTTGATTGCCCACTGTCTTCAGTGGCAATGAGAAATATCTTAATTGTCCGTTTTAAAATTCAAATATCTATGTCATTTCTGTCTTGTCATTTGAATATACTGGTAACTTGTCCTGGGCAGTGAGCTTTTTTTTATTATTATTACTTGTCTATTATACATGGTTGCAATAGTAAAATACAAAAACAATCCCATAAACTCTAATAGTAAATCTTGTCTGTAGTGTTAAGTGTAACTCAAACCAAATAATCCTTATGTTTTCTGTTAACAAGTTTCTGAGATGGAGGATAGCTGAAATTGTATTGCCGTTAATACTGCTAATTTCAGGGCCAATTATTGAACCCTTGTGGCAGAAGTTCACAAATTCATCATGAAACATTTCATGTAATCCATATAGGTATCTACTGCAGTTCAGTACAACCTTTATTTTCTACAGTGGCTTTGAAATATGCATCTTTATCTAAAGAAAATTGCACATTGGTTGCCACATAGAGCATTGAAACGCTGAAATTAATTGTAAGAAGGGTGCAATATCTCAATTTTTGGGGGCGTGAAAGTGTCACTTTATTTTTCTGTCTCAGCAAGTCTGCTCTTCAAAGTGTAAAATTCTTAGTTTTTATTGCAAGAGGTGACCCTCATTTTGATGAGTTGCAACTCTTTTGAGTCACTTATTACCAACTTCAGAGTAGAGTAAATGTTAGTGTGAACCCCAAAGCAGTTTGTCACCCTGACTTACCAGAACGGCAAGTTAGTTAATTTTTCTAAATAATAAATTTCTAAATCTAAATCTTAAGTTGTTTGAGGAAGACCTTGCTATAGTGATTATGTGCAGTAGCAGAATTCCTATGAAATGGGAAACTTCACGGAAAGGAATGGAAAGCCTGAGACTTTCCTATTTTTATCTGTTTGTCGTTTGGTAAATGTTATGTGAAATCCTTCACTTATTTTTATAATGGTTTTAAACTGGATATCATTCAAAACATTAGTTTTTTTGTTTGAAAATACTAGAATACTAAAACAAGACGGGTTGTACTAGCCTCCAAGCTTTAATTTAAGTTCTCACCTCTGTATATAAGGATGTGTATATCCCCATTTGTCATAATGAGGATATATCACTTTAAATGTGCCTTAAAGTGAGTCTGACATTTGTTTAAAATTATGAATTGGAAAAAGAAAATACAAAATTAAAATTATTACAAAATGGATAGGTCCCTCCTAGACAAAATCTGACATTTTTTTTTAAAAAATGAAGAGCAGAATGAGTCCTCAATTTACATGTTAGCTAATATAATTCTTCATTAGTATTTTACAGTACAAAATGAGAGGAAAAAAAATAGCATTTCTAGCCTGGTGTGTGAGTGGTCCTATATGAAATAAAGTGTAAACCTACATTTAAACTTAATGGTTAAATAGTTCCAGTTTTCATCAACTTGGATGAATAGTTTCCAGAACTATTTTGGCCTGGTGGTGGTGGTGGTTCACCATCACTTGGAGAGTTCAGCTCCTCATTGTGTAATTTGATGATGGTAGTCAAGAAGGGTGGAGGAAAAAGTGGCTTCCAAAAGGTGCCAAAATGGTGCTTTAATAATTTGTAGTTTTTAGCATCCTGCAACTCAAGTAAAATCTTACATTATTGGTTATTCAGTTATAACTGTGTGGTTCTTTGGTCACCAAACTGAACAGTCTTCATTTCTTTATCTCATGCAGCTAAATGTTTTGACTTTCTTATCTCTGTCTTGTAAAACCAGTCCATCAGAGGCCGAGTGCTCCGCACCTCAGAAAATAAGGCTCTAGATAATTTCTTTTTTCTGAGGTGCTTTATTTACACTTTGAGATTGTGTATCTGAGCTGGAGGGAAAATAGTTCCAAGAACAAAAGGCATAACAGAATGTAAAAAGTTAAATACTTCTGTCCCTTCATAGATTTCAGTTCTCACATTTGAACAAACAACTTTTTTTCAGCACCAGCGTTTTTTTGTCAATGATTTTGGTCTTCACTTATAAAATGCAATGTCATTCTCATCTCGTACTTGCCCATGGTGTCAATCTAATTTATGGGTTTGTGGTTGAAAAGAATATTTAAGTTTTGCAACATGGATGTTAGTTACTACTGCGATTTGTCAACCCATCTGGTCTTTGTAGGACTGACATCGGAGATACAGAAAGAAGCCAAACTGTTAAAATTTTAGATCTTTGAACTGCTTTTTTAAAAGTCCAATCCTGCTTTTTATCCCTTGATGGAAATTTAAATCTTGGAAGCAATGTACAAGTGGAGAAGGAAGTGCTAATAGTTATTTGGTTCCTGAATATTGGTTCTGTGGCTATCTTGAGCTTTGTAACAGCTGTGATATAAATGTAATCCATTTAAACTCTGCAAGAACATTAGCAGTTTGCCTGGGAATTATTTCTTTATAAAGGCTTAGAAGGAGCACTGAAAATCAAACTGCAAGAGGACTGTTTTAAAAAAAAAAAAAAAAAAAAAAAAAAAAGGCAGAAGTCTTGAGCATGATTAAACGTGAGGAAGAAAAAACTGCCTGACAGACATGTTCACTTTTTGTATATGTATAGCTAATTTCATCTTCTGTTTTGTTTGAAATGGTTTCAGTATTTTCTTCCTTTAACAGCCTGACAAATTTAATTAGATTAAAAGATAAACTTACGTTCAGTACAGAATGCTTACTGAGAACAAGAAGCAAAAATCAGATCTCTTCTCTTGGTTCAATATTTAGTTTTTGAATGTGAACTTTTTTTATATTGTGGTCAATAAAACCTGTGGAGATCTTTCTCTAGAAACTATTGCTTAAATTTATACATATGCATTTAAACTATTAAAGAGTACCTACTAGATGTGGAAAAATGTGTATAAATTTGACAATATATATTGATCTGAGTTGCTGAAAGGCCTGAAGCCTGTACTCTTCCTATATGGCTGCTTGAACTTCAAAAGTAGGTTGACATGTTGACCTTTAAATATTGGTGATTTCTAAAAATTTGTTCTAGATGTCTGAAGCGTCGTGTTAACCCTCAGTTTCTCATGGCCAGCATTTAAGACTATCTGGCCTAATGGTCACTACTTTGTTGACTAATTAATCCTGCAATTCTTGTGCATGGAAAACTTAGATGAAATGGGTTGTGTGCATAAAGTCCCATTCTTTCAGCCTTTGATTCGTGAAGTGCAGATTTTAGCCAAACTCAAACCTTGTACGTTTGACGCTTCGGTCTGAATGAATCAGCCAGAGAAGAGAAATGCAGCGAGCTTTAAAACATTTCATAAGGTGGTTAAAATTTTAAAATTAATTCATTCTAAAAGGTCAGTGATGTTGGAACCCTGAGACTAAAGGTCATAACTAAAGCAAGGAGGAAGTTGTCTCATTTGAAAAATCTGCTTCAAATAGTCTTAAGATTTATAATGTATGAAATGTTAAATTGGAGCTATTTTTCCAGGGTTTCTGCTACATTTATTGCAACAATGCACTTTTGTACATAAAACTGTCCTTTGTAAATTCTGTACCTACTTGCCACAATGTTTATAGAAAGCTTTTTTTCTGAAGTTGTGAAGAACTGCAACACTGGTGACTGACTTTATTTTCAGCTCTTCATTGTATTTAAAATAGTCATGTGAACATCAAAGTACGGGTTGGAATTAAAAATAACATAGCAAAGATGTGCTGATGAAACTGAAAATGTGGTGTCTTGTTTTGAACAATAAAGTTTGACATGAGGTTTATGTGCCCATTGCCCGGCCTCTGGGCAGATGGCATAAATAAATGCAGCATGTTTAAGCTGCCTTTGGTAGTAGACAGCATGTACAGCCCTACTTGTTCATAATAAATAACCCAGCAAAGGTTCATAGTAAAACATATACTTGACTAAAGCAGATGTGCTTTCAGCTGAACTCTGACGGATCAGAGGAAATGAGTTACTTAACCTGAGACCCACTAGCAAAAATGCTCTGGCTTTAATCAGTGACTTTGCACCTACAGGTTTCAGAGCGGTAGCTGTGTTAGTCTGTATCAGCAAAAACAAAGAGGAGTCCTTGTGGCACCTTAGAGACTAAGGAATTTATTTGGGCATAAGCTTTTGTGGGCTAGAACCCACAAAAGCTTATGCCCAAATAAATTCCTTAGTCTCTAAGGTGCCACAAGGACTCCTCTTTGTTTTTTCACCTACAGACTGTCACCAAAAGTTCTCATGTGTTCTCTACGATCATGGTGCTGTGCATAGGGAGAGGAAGTCTTTAACTGTACATTTTTACTGCAGCGTTAATCTATCCCCACATACAAATCTCTGATCTGAGTTTAGTGGTGCTTTCAACCCAGGCTAGCTGGCCTATCCTGGGGTATTGGCTAAAACCCAACTGAGGCTTTCAGTCAGGCAGGTAACCCACCTACTTTATAGTGAAGATGCAGGTAAAACCACTTGAGGGCTGATAGTCCTCCAGTGCTTTCCCACACTTCCCCTTGTATGCCTGGAAGGACAGACAAGTTCTCCTACAATTCACTGGAAAGGAATCAAGTGGCTCTGCTACGGTAAAACAAAGAACCATGGGACAAGCCTACTGAAGTACTAGTGACACATACTACTGGCTGCAGCATCAGTGAGAGCTTTGCAGTGTGGTGGTTCACACCTGGGCCAGGCTAACCTGGGTGCTCAGGCCTGGCTGCTGATTACTTGAGATAACTAGTGAAGACATCTCCTAAATAGATACATTCAGAACCATAGAGGCAAGGCCTTGTGTAGTCTGCTATGCTTCAGAATTTGTCATGGAATTGACTCAGTTTACCAATTAAAATGGAGCAATTTAATCTCAAAGTATTGCAATTGCAATCTAGAAAAGTTAAGGTTTTTAACTTTGTCTGTTTCCACTAGAGGGAGTTCTGTGATTGTATTATTTACCTCCTTTGACAGTGCAGTTCAACAGACTTGTTCTTTATTCAGTTCCTTTTCTTTATTCCTCAAAGAGAAAAGTTATATTTGTTCAGGATGACTGATTCATGCTCTAAGGTGTTTTAGTAGGAGAGAGAAACCTATAAAAGAATGTGGTATCTGTCTTTTACAATTAAATTTACACTTCAGGTGTTTTTTGTAAAAGTTTAATTTAGCTTTTTTTTTTAAAATAGGTGACATTGCTATAATTTTTCTTTGTTGATGGTCCTTGCATTTGGGAGTTGGATGTCTACCCTATCTGTAGTTAATAGGGAATACTTTTAAGTCTCTTGAACTTTGGTTCAAATCCAGTACTGCTGAACATTAGCTGAAAGTTGCTAACAGCTGCATGGCTCGGTGGTTGATGTGAAATGAAATAGTCTGAATCCAGTTCCTTCTGCTGGGCAGGTATTTACATCACAAAACTCAGATCGTGGCAGTTGGTACCCTCAGAAAAATGGCAGCGGTGCTGCCTCCTACCCTTTCACTGATTATTCTAGGTAAAGTTTGGGGCTTGTTCGTTGATGACTTGGGGAAACTTGGATTGCTGCCTCTGCTGAACCTGTTCTGTAGGTAAACAAAATGCTTCACTTTCTACTTGTGTCTCTGTGGTGCCCTTTACCCTCATTAAACATCTTTCCTTAATATATGTACAACTGCTGAACAGGGTGTTCTTTTCCCCTGGAGTCTCAGCACGTGCTGGGAGCTCATGGCCCTACTGTTCCTGGACAGTATTAAGACTCTTTGTACTAGAGTGTATCTACAATGGCTGTATCATTATCCTCCTCATGATGCTGCACAAATAGCCAGCTTTGTATCCTGAAGAAAATTCAGGCAGGAGGGAGAGAATTTCTGAGGCAGGTACTTGCCCAGAACCACTGCTTGCTAGATGTGCCTGTCCCTGGAACCTCTAAGCTCCAGCAGAGCGAAGCAATGTCTTGCTGTTTTAGAGCAGGAGTAGGCAATCTATGGCACGTGAGCTGATTTTCTGTGGCACTCACACTGCCCGGGTCCTGGCCACCGGTCCCGGGGGCTCTGCTGCTGGCCTGGGGTACTGCCCGGCCACCCGCCCCCTGCCAGCTGGGGTTCCGTCTGCCGGCCCTGCTCAGCCTGCTTTCTGCCACGGGTCCAGGGGGCTCTGCTGCCGGCCTGGCATCCCGGCCGCTGGCCTGGGGCTCTGCAGCCACCCCCACCTGTGGCCCACTGCCCCCAGCCTGGGCAATGAGGGGTGTAGACGGGGCAAGAGGGGGCACAGCTCAGCACCCCCACCTTAAAAATTGTTCCAGCACCACTGTGATAGGTTATTTTTAAGTCCTGATTTGCTGCTTACATCACAGTCACGCCATGTGGAACAGCGCACTGCGTTTGACATTAAGATTAGAATGTACATGCAAGAACAGACATCAGAATTTTCTGACATTTCAAGATTTCCAGCGATTTGGCCCAATGCTTTCTTTCCTAATTAAACCTGAAAAGTTCAACAAAAGGGACTTGGATTTGTCTGTATTTCAGTGGATGAGTGTTGAAGATTTCAAAACGCAGCTCATTCAGTTAAAAAGCTCAGAATTGTGGGCATCAAAGTTTGGAGATCAGCGGAGTGCACTTGAAGGTACGGAGAGAGACCATGGGGCCTCTATTCTGACCTGCTGGACGTCCCTGCCAGTGAAATTTTACTGTTTGAAGAAAATTGCGTTTGCAATGCTTTCAGCATTTGGATCCACGTATCTGTGTGAACAGGTATTTTCACACACGAAATCTGTCCTCTGTCCCTCTCGGCACCGGTTAACAACTGATCACGCAGAAGCCTGGGCGCAGCTTAAAGTATCCAAATACGTGCCAGACATTGGAAGACGCAGCAAGGAAAAGCCAGGGCAAGGATCACACTAAACTAATAAGATCTTCCTTTTAATTAAATTTTAAATGAAGCTTAAACATTTAAAAAACCTTATTTACTTTACATACAACAGTAGTTTAGTTATATAATATATAGACTTGTAGAAAGAGACCTTCTCAAAACATTAAAATGTATTACCGGCATGTGAAACCTTAAATTAGACTGAATAAATGAAGACTCAGCAAACCACTTCTGAAAGGTTACTTACCCATTTTAGAGTTTAGGTGCTCTGCCCAGGAAAGACCTCACCTGCTTGAAAGCCTTGCCCTGTGGTCAGGTTTGATGTTAATTGCTACTTAGCAGCAGGCTCCTTCTTAGGCCTCCCGGTAGTTGGATTTAATTCTCAGGAGACCCCCTAACTTTAAACACACACGTGCATTTTCTCTCTCTCTCCTAGTTTCTACAAGGAGGGAGGAGGTTAGATCCTACTAGTAGCAGGCTGGCCCTTGCTGCGTAATTAGAGTTGGACATGCTGCATGTAGAAAAAGTCTCAAACACCATGTATCCTTTAATGACGTGCTCAGCTGTAGTGTTCTTTACTGCTTCCCAGATAGTGGAGTTGGTTTCCTATTCATACACATTTTTCCTCTGAGAAGGGGAAAACTTTCTTGAAAAATTGACAGTTCAGCTCCTTCAGCAGCCGTGTGTATTTTTGATCCTTGCCTACTGTAATGTAAAGTATTCCCAGCGGCACTTCATTTTCGTATACATCATCAGTAAGTGGGATGGGAGGAGGGGGTGAAAGAGCTGAAGAGTGGAGGTGCAAAGTTTCAAAACACACCTCTTGGTACTGAGTCTGTATCTGCAGCCACATGAAATCTGCTCTCATGTTTTGTAAAGAAACAGGAGCTTCCTGTACAAACTCCTTAGATGGACAAAGTTGTAGGTAACTAATTCTAGAATACTGGCCCTAGCAAAAGTTTACCCAAAGAGCCCTGGAGTGAGGGAATATACTTTGAAAAGGTAATGAAATACACCATACAGTTATTAACAACTGCATACTTTGGTCATCAAAAGTCCTTTTCTCTTCCCAATCTTGTTGTACCTTCTTTACCTACAAGGAAGTTGAGATGGTGGTGCAGAGAAGAGACCAGGGCTGCATAAAGAGGTGTGTGGGTTACAACTAGATACACCATTTGTTCACGTCCCCTTGGACATGTTAGTTGGGCATCTATTTTCCACAGTGCAATGCTGCTTGGGGATGGGTAGCTGCCCATGTTGTTTTCTCCCCACTGTAACAGCACACACAACCCCAACCTAAAGATAGCCCAGGGGTGGCCAACCTGTGGCTCCGGAGCCACGTGCGCCTCTTCAGAAGTTAATATGCGGCTCCTTGTATAGGTACCGACTCCGGGGCTGGAGCTACAGGTACCAACTTTCCAATGTGCTGGGGGGTGCTCACTGCTCACCCCCTGGCTCTT
The DNA here is from genome assembly GCF_013100865.1 of Trachemys scripta elegans. Taxonomy (NCBI): domain Eukaryota; kingdom Metazoa; phylum Chordata; order Testudines; family Emydidae; genus Trachemys; species Trachemys scripta. The sequence goes on along the minus strand of NC_048306.1, from coordinate 12,686,013 downwards.
CCACAAGCCCTGCTCCTACTCCACCCCTTCCCTGAGCCGGCCGTGCCCTCCCTCCACTCCCCCTCCCCCAGAGCCTCCTGCTTGCCGCAAAACAGTTGATCGGGAGGTGCAGTGAGGGAGGGGAAGGCGCTGACTGGCAGGGCTGCCAGTGGATGAGAGGTGCTAGGAGCGGGGGTGGGGAAGCTGATGGGGGGCTGCTGACATATTACTGTGGCTCTTCAGCAATGTACATTGGTAAATTTTGGCTCCTTCTCAGGCTCAGGTTGGCCACCCCTGAGGTAGTCCTATGTTTTCCACATAACTAAATACAATTCTTGGTACTAAACAATACACATTGGAACAAAGCATGAAAATGTGCAGCAGTTGTACATCAGAGAAATCTGCAGACATGGGGATCTTAATATTTAATAGTTATGTTCCCTCTTCATTACGCCTTTTGTGTTCTGGATTTATTTTTCTTAATTTCTGTTGTCCTTTCGGACTGTCGTATGAAATGTCCTTGAATGTTAAGGGTTGATCCATAAATTCTCTGTTGATGGTATGGTGGAATTATTGACCTCCTTTAGAGAGAGATCCCATATTGTATCCCTTTAACAACTTTGTATGTGCTATAAGGAAGGTCACTTGAGTAAGAAAACCAGGCTTTTACAGTGTAAAAATAATGATAAAGGAAAAAATCAGAAGGAAGAGCTGAAGTAATTGTAGGATGGATTTACTCATTAAAATTCCTAGTCTTGTTTTTTAATGCAACTAAGCTCTTAGCCTATATCTTCTGGCACTGAGTTGCACAGGTTAATTAGGAATTGTTAATTATTTCTGTTCATCAGTATTTAAATATGTGCCATTTAATTTCATTGGCTGTTCTCCTTGGCTTTGTGTTCTAAGAAAAGGCAAACTGAAGAGTCCAACTGAACACCTCTCTACCATTTATTTTCTTTACTTTGACTCTATCTCCTCTAACCTAAGAGTCCTAAACGTTTTATTTTCTCTTATTACTATTTGTATTGCAGTAGCGCTTAAGCATAACTCCATTATGCTAGGATCTGTACAAACACAGCCCAAAAAGACAGTTCTTGCCTGGAGGTCTTTCAATTTCTCTAACCATTTCTCTAGAGCCTTTCTCTATTTTTTTTTCTTTTTCATGATGGATCTCCCTTGAGTTAGGGCAATGAGACTGGAACACAGGATTCGTGATAAAGACGAGCCATCCAATTCAGTAACATTCTATAATCTGTCCCTTTCTTAAGGCAGCCGAATATCTTGTCACCACTGACCAGATATTCAGATTGAGCTGTGCACGATGGCACCTACCGGTACTACTTTTTCTCTGAGTTGTTACACACTGATGAGTTCTTAAATTACCTGTATCAGTTCTTTCCACTGGGTGTCACCTTGCGCTTGTCCACACTGAATTTCATCAGTTGTTTCCCAATCACTGGGCTTTGAGGTCCCTCTAAAGTTCCTTGCAATTCTCTAAATAATGTCACTGGAAATGTCATCTCCATATTCCCCCCCTTTTCCCAGATAATCATTAGCAAACCACTTCTACTACAAGTCCGTGGAACACCCCGCAATTAACCTGCGACCATGTGTAAAATTGACCAGTTATTCCTACTCTTGTTTTCTACTTGCTAATTAGGGTCCAATCCATGACAGAACTTTACTTCTCAACTTGTGAATGCTTTGCTGTATTGGTGGTCTCTTGAGGAAGACCTTTTAAAAAATGCTTCTTGAAAGTCCAGCTAAATATCTATTGGTTCGTCTTTATTTGCTACTATGTTGACTTCTTCTTCTAAGAATTCTAGTAGATTGGAGAGATGCAGTTTTCCTTTACACAAGTAATGCTGGTTTGTCCTTAGGTTATGCTTATGCTGGTGTTTTATAACTTCATTTATTGTGTCAACTAATTTACCTGAAGTAAGGCTCATGAACCTGTAATTCCCAGAAACGCTCCCTGTTTTAAAGATAAAGAAAACATTGGTTACCTTCCAGTAGCTGATTTTTAATGACTCCTAAATTATGTAGCCTAATAGCTTTAGACACTTCATTCTTAAATCCCTTTGGATGAACAGGCAACTTGATAGAGCAATGTGGGGAAACTTGCATTAGCTAAGTTCTAGCTGGTTGGTTGACAAACAGAGAAATCTAGTCTTCAAATCTCAGTCCAGCACCTTCCATGAGCACAATATATACCTTACAAAACTTGGGAACTGTGCAAGCCCATGCCTTCAAAGTAGCCCAAACTGATTCTTGTTTTATATCATGCAATGATTTGCAATCAGGTAATATCTGCAGTGTAATCAACAAGAATGTGAGTGCTTTCTAGTAGTGGACCTGTTTACTAAAGTGAGTTGAATCATGAAAAGAAAAAAAGACAGGCCTAGTAATCTATTTGAAAATATTCGACTAATACACTATTTGAGTACTATTTGGCTGCCTATACAGTGTACCTGAGCTGCAGTGTCTCCTGTTGCTCCAAACTGTCACTCTTGTTGGCATGGAAACAATATTACCAGAAACCATTTATATTGGTTTATTTGGTAGGCAGATGAAAATAATATGTATATAAATATTTTCATTAATCCCAAGAGAAAATGTATATTGACACGAAAGGGAGCATGTCCTTTATGAAGTCTGAAAGACAACATCCTCATCTGTTAGCGCTGAAATATGTTCAATAAGGTGAGTTTATTTACCAAATAGAAGCCATTCAAAGCATAAGTACGGCTTACTAACCTATTACTCTTAACAAATCCATGCACTTCCTCCTGAAAGGATTTAGATCGTAAAACTGTTTGTTTGAAGTTACAAACGCTAGTCAACCGAAAATGAAGCAGTGACTAAAATCTTAGTACAAACCCATTTGCAGGTTGATAAAATGAGTGTAATTGATAGTTCTAAATATCTTATTGGCATATGTATTAAAATTCTAGAATATGTCTCTCTTTCTTAGTATTGCATTAACTGTAATTTCTATGTAATGCTTGAATTCATTTATATATTTGCACAATACACTATTAGATAAAAAAGTGCCAAAATGTGTATAAGGAGGCCATCACTTTAGCTTAATTGCACACAAATTTCCTGTAGACTCTGATGCTTAAGACCAATAACGAGACTGCTACAGCTAGAATAAATGCATTAGCTTATAAATTTAGAGCTTCTACCTGCTTTGCAGAAGGAGAATCGTCTCTAAATGAGCCTAGTAACATTGATTTGTGATTAATCATTTTACTTAGTGACTCATCTGTGATCACAGTACAACAAAAATGCCATGTTTGCTTAGTGGCATTAACTCCATTTATCTTCTGTGCATGCAGAGAATTGCCTTGTTGTCAATGTGGGACTGGGAATATGTCTGAACAATACAGTCGTTAAAATTTTTTGTCAGTTTTTGATATCGCAGTTTTGGGATGGAGGGAAAAGGCAATTGATTAAAACAAACCAACAACACCCCCTTCAAATTTAATAATTCCAGTTGGTCAAACCAAAGTAGTATTTGAAATAACGAGTTTGCATCTGCAGAACTGAAATAATTACCCGGAAAATGACAGTATCTTCCACTTGTGGCTGAATTCCTCACTTCGGCTTTTCATATCGGGCCCAATTCTGCAAGCTGATGAGTGCTCTCAACTCTCTTAGGATTTTATTAGATCAGAATTGTAGCGTTCACTTGCTATGTTAGCACCACAATTTTAATGATCAATCATCTGTGTTCCACTTGACTCTAATCCAGCTGTGTCCTTGTCCTTCAAACAGAGATTTCTGAAAATGTGTATTGGGCAGGGAGGTTTGATGAGTTTATGGAAGAGGATTCTGTCAACTTTCATAAGGAAATCTATGGGGAGAACTGCTACTTGTTGAAGAGCATTGCCAGAGGGACTGAGAGACTAAAATATTGTTTGGTAACATTTGCGTTTACTCTGTTTTTGGCTATCGGTCATATAATACTATGTATTTTTATAGCACCTCTTACCAGAGATGTTATATTAATGGTTGTCTGCATCCCATGGTCCAGTGGACAGGCCACAGGACTAAGAGTCAGGTGAGCTGGGTTCTCTTGGCTGTCAATCATTTGTTGTGTGCCCTTTGGCAAGTCACTGCACCTCTCTCTACGTCTTCCCATCTTCAAGGCAGGGACTATTTCTTCCTTTGTTTCTACGGTGCTTAGCAGAGCAGGGCCCTTCTTTTAACTGGGGCCTATGGGCACTATTGTAATGGAAATGATGACTAATGATCCCACTTGTTACACCTCACCCCAGACAAATGGAAATAGCAAATATGAATGCATTTCATAAAGCCAACTCTATGAGTTTTAAACCAGTCTTGCAAAATTCTACTCACCTAGGGTAATTTTTTTTTTTTTGAGGGCTCAGTAAGATATTGCTAGTTTTCATCCTGCAAAAGGACAGGCAATTTTGCCTGGCTGGTTTAAGAGAACCCCATTCCTACCTTTATAAGAGCACAATAGAGCTCTATTTAAAAAAAAAAAAATCCCCATAACAAATGTATGTTGCACTTTGTGCAGAAAGTTCAACAAGCAGGATGTTGGTGAAATACACATGACCTCATTGTATAATTTTGATAAACGTTTAAGTATTCGAGAATAATGCACAGATTTCTACTGTATTCCCATATGGCTAAACTATTTCTTTATGGATAACCATCTGTCTCTTGCCTATTCTGAAATATTGCACAGTGCTTTCTCAAGTGCAAGACCAACCAACTAAAGCTGAGTAGGATAGTCACCCCAAAAGTGGTCCGAGGTGATAATTAACATTAACATTGCCATGGTAGCCACTGATTTGACAAATAGAAAGGTATTTCCTTTTTTTTGTGAGTCTCAGGCATTCTTAGCAAACAAAAAACAGCTTATGAAGAGCAAGAACTCATTGTGATTGGTGGCATAGGAAAAAATGACTTACAAACATTCATGCAGCCAGACACCACTATCTCTAAAATGTATTTCTGCTGATGTGAACAAACTGCTAAGCAAATGAAAGGACACATGTTGTGGGTCAAATCTTGAGTCTTTGAAACCCGTTGTGATGAATATTAGAATATCAGGGTTGGAAGGGACCTCAGGAGGTCATCTAGTCCAACCCCCTAAATGCTGGTTTAAGAACCAACATGTACACCAAGATCCTCAGCAAAGTTGCAAAATTCACAGTTGTCCTGTTCAGGACAGCGTTTCCAGCTCAAGTGTTCAAAAATCCTGAGCTAGAATCCAAAATCATATCAAGTTAATCATGAAACTTACAGATTATATATATCTATATCTATAGATAGTGTGTGTGTATATTTGGTGTGTGTCTGTATTTAATATGTAATAATTTTGCCTTCTGGCTTTTGAGTCATTGGAGTTTATATTTAAGCTGTTCTATACAACTATAAGGGCTAGATACTGTAACTGGAGAAGGGCTTTTAATGTGACAAATCCTGATTTTAAAAGGAACCTGGAACTAGTTGTGTACACTTTCAACACTGCTGCTCTCTATTCTGTTGATAGCAGTGCTTCAAGTAGGCACGTTGGAAATCAAATGACTCTTATTCGGCTTTTCAATTAAGACTTAACCACTTTACGTGCACCTTAGTGATGATCAGTAGGAAAATGCTGACACCTAGAATTGTTTGGATAAAGTAATCTGAGTCATTGAAGCTAATCTACATTTGTTTGACAAAATGGGGCCTCTTGCCATATCATGACTAACATGACATCATGACGTTAATGCTCAATCTGTATACATAAATCATTAACTGTTTAGTTTTGATTTAGAAACCTGAGGAAATTAAATGCTCTACCAAATGCGTAGGTTTCTCTCTCAATATTCTGAACCAGCCATCTCCAGGGGATTTAGGATGCAGTAGAAAAATGAATTCAAGAGCTGAACGAAGTCTAGATCCCAGGGGCCAGAAAGATGCTTGCAAGCAAAAAGCTAAGCAAAAAACCAAACCCCATTGTGACCGCCTCCACCCCCTCCAAACCATGAACTGGTGAAAAAGAATAATGAGGTGATGCAATTTTAAATGCTGTCTTTTTCTATGCTAGGATATTAGATGCTACACTACACCCAAAAACCAACAAAAGCTAAGAAGAATACCAAGATTTTGATTTTTTGGGTGGAGAGCAGAAATAAGGTCCCGATCCTACAGAAACTTTGGCATATGGTTAATTTTACTCTCTTGAATAGTCAAGAGGATGACTTGCATGCTTAAAGCTACTCATGTGCACAGGTGTTTGCAGGACCAGGACTGAAGGCTTCAATTCAGCACAGCATTTAAGCATGTGCCCAAAGCTAAGCATATGATCTGTTGAATAGGGATGGGCTGCTGAATCAGTGCCGAAGAGGGGGAGGGGGGGAAACCTTGCCAGTGTGATCATATCTCGCATGATCACATTCCTTCAAGTGCTTGGGAAGAAGGGTACAGGTGTTTGTTATGGCTGCTGTCTTCCATGTTTCTAACAAATATCCGGAGGCAACGAATAACAGTCGAGTCCTGTGTACAGTAACATTACTTTACAATGACACTCGTGTGACTTTCCAAGTCATGTCACTCACTCTAATTAGTCCACTGAAATAATGGGATAACTCCTACTGAGTAAGGTTTCCCCTGAGAAGAAACTACGATAGTGGTGAAATCTGAGTTTAAATTGAAAAGCTTTAGGATTTCCTGTCTTTTCTGATTCATAGCAATAAGCTTTGCACTCCTCTTCCTAAAATTTAAAGAAGACTTTGGTTTGACTTTAAGATGGGAATGAGAAGAGACCATCTGGCAGAGTGGGAAAGGCAGATTTCTTAACGAGAAACAATTTTTTGTCCCTGAAACTTGAGGCTCTTGAGTTACTAAAATGAATGTGTTTTCATTTTATAATATCTGTATATAGTATCTGTACAGAAACTAAATCTGAGGTGCTTTCCAAAACCCTACTTAAGCCTCACTTCATCCCTTTAAGGTTGGGAAACATGAATACCCTGTTTTATTGATAGGGAAACTGAGGCACAGAGCAGTTGTGAGCTGACCAAAGTTACAGAGTAAATAAAGCAGAACAGGGCCTAGAACCTGGGAATCCTGCCCTGATCTGACCTCTTGTTATCCTTCCTTCCTTTTGAGAGTGTTAACACATTCCCAAACAGGGTCATCTTGTTCTCTTTCACGGTGCTCATTTGACAATGCTTATGAAAAACAGCATCATTAGGTGCAAGTAAGTAAAACCTTTTATTTGACCCCTTTCACTACTCATTCAAAATCTAGCCGCTTGTTGCTAATTATCATTTTGGCTATTTTGGAGGAGCAAGTATTTAAGCCAATGAGATTCCCATCTATTCATAGGTTTCAGAGTAGCAGCCGTGTTAGTCTGTATCCGCAAAAAGAACAGGAGTACTTGTGGCACCCGAGAGACTAGCTAACGAAAGCTTATGCTCAAATAAATTTGTTAGTCTCTAAGGTGCCACAAGTACTCCTGTTCTCTTTGCCATCTATTCATGTATCCCCCAACTGGACTTCAGTTTATTTGTTACATACAGAATTTATCAGTTCAACCCACTTATTTTTTTTTCTGAGCCAATGTCATGATCCGGGATTTCTATTTTATAAAGCAGATGTTGTGTCTTTTAATATTTTATTGGTTTTTACACATTTGAGGGAAACTCATCCATCTTTCAAGAAAAGCTTTGCTTTGAGATGTATTGGCATTGCATTTTAAAATGCTTCAGTTATGTACTGATTACATATATTTGCAAACTTCAGCACTAAGTATGTTACATTCCAACTCTATTAATTGAAAGGGAAAACTAATTTGCTATTCTAGATATTTATGTTGAAACAAATTTGGAAAATTGTATGCAAAATAAAATATATTAATATTTCATTCCTACTTGCCTTTCTTTTTGTAGATACTGCAAAGCAATTAGGATCTATTTTAAATATGAGCTATATCATAATATATCCATATTATGGATTTTGGCTCAAAAGCTAGAACGTGATGTTTGAGGGGTAAGTTCAATAATCTAAGAAGGATTTGTTTTACTTCATATAATAAAACTCAGCCATTATTTTTCAGCTACGCTGGCTTTTAGGGGCTCTGTTTACAATGAACAATATATTCTTTGGAATACAGAAGTCCCTTTTAGAATGAAATAAAATGAAAATTTTTCTAACATCTCTGAGTGGATGAGCTCTAAAGAATTCAATACAATACCCCCCTCTGCCCAGTTCAAGCCAGTAATAAAAGTTTTTACAGTTGCTAATAGCAACTTATGTGGCGAACATAATTACAGCAATTTAGAGGACACTGGTAATATGAATTTCTTCAAGTAGTTAAATACTAATGTCTTTCATGACAACATCAATGTCAGCCCCACTCCAAGCGAAGGACAAATGAACTTACCATTTTTATTTGCTTTTTCTGAATGAAAGGTTTTCAGAAAAGTGACAGTCTAGTCTGTAATTTTAACTTGATTTATTTGAATTAGTGAAATCTTTATTAAATACATCCCAGTGCACATCTTAAATATTTCCCCCTAGATATTAAACATCCATTACTTTTTAACTTCCACCAGCGCTCACACACTTTAATTTCTGTGCCTGACAGTCTTCTTGAAAGAAAGGAAAAGATAAGTGAAAAGGAAAAGGTCACTTATGTACCAGAACCATTACAGCGAACAGGAGCATTTGGCTAGCACATTTTACCTACTAATCTAAGCGATAGGCAGAAGTGTTGATCCAATGAGAGGTATATCTGACTTGTTTACATTGGGATCAGAATGAAGGGATGGTCTTTTGCTGGGGAAGCTGTTTTCCAATGTATTATCTCTGGCTGTTGACTCTTTCATCTGTGTCTGTGAGCAGGAGTGGGTCTACATTTATTAGTTATTCACAAAGAAACATTCATCTCGAGTTAAAGTACCTAGGGTAATAAGGAAGAAAAGGCAAGGCAGTACTGAAATACGCTCCTGGAAAGGATGTGGAGGGATACTGGGAGTAGAATGCAGGCCTGACAAGTGAGGAAGAAAATAAAATGACATCCAAAAGTTAAAGTGCTCTCTTGTGGTGAAATTCTGGCTTGTTGAAATCAACGGAAGTCTTGCCATGGTCTTCAATGGGGCCAGGATTTCATCTTTGTTCTTTTTCTGTGACTCACCAGCTGGTAACCCTGTATCTATCCATGGTTCTTCTCTAAGAAACTCAGATGTTGTCCTGGTCTTTGAAGGCTCAATCCAAAATCTATTAAAGTCCATGGAAGGACTCCTCTTGATCGGCAGGCTTTGTATTGGGGCTTAAGAAAAGCAAAATGCTGTATTCTGCAGATGTTAGTTCAATTTGTATATTCCTTGTATTCAAACTTGAGTGAGGTTATTCCATGCTGTTTTGGAAACACTTGGGCGCACACAACTCCACATGCCTTTCAACCGCTCATATATTTTTCTAATATTTATCTCTGGTCTAAGTTCTTACTTCTTCCCATGCTTGTATTTGGTATCCCAGAATCCAAACGGCAAGCTCTGTTTTGAAGATATGCTAGCGGGTCTTCATTGTTACTTGTCAGCATGAATAGTATCACTAGTTCCAGCCAGAATAGACTGTGTCTACACATGCTTTTAAGCACAGCAGGCCAGGATGATTTTGACTGTCCTCTATAAAGCCTGAATGGCCAAGCGATCTCAGAAGTGCCCTTTGTACTTAGCTCCCTCTTGATATACGCCAGACTGAGTTTGAACAGCATCCTAAAGACATCTGAAACATCAATTTAATCTGTTTATTTTTTACAGTGTCAGTGGCTGGTAAGATATTGCCTGTCACTAAATGAAGGTGGTAATTACAGTTCTTGGTCTTTACTGGGTCCTTTTGTGAACACTTGTTTAGATTTTGTGAATATCTCTGGTAAATATCTCATGATGGTGTGACGCTTCCTTTGGATACCCAGGGTTGTGAGGCATCTCGCTACCACCTGCCCTTAGCATGACGGAAACTTGTCTGTGCTTGCCATGGGTTGGCTTCCAACTCCCCTGGCCACAGGCAACACAAACACTCCCCTCTAGGCCTTGTGGGCCCTGCTGTCTCTCTGCTGATTAGTGAAAGAGACACTACAACCCCTGAGCCCTTCGAGCTGCTCCTTGGAGTGTCCAACCCCTGGCCACTGAGGGTTTGTCTATACAGCATTGTAACCCCAGGGTTAGCCGGACTCAAGTCAGTTGACCCGTGTTAGGGAATCCTGGGCTTGAAGCATCTACATTGTATTTAAACCCTAGGTTAAGAGTTTTCTGACCCATGCTTGAACCTAGCGCCCTGGCATCCACACTACAGTGCACAGACCAAGTCTAAGTAACTATCCCAGAGTACTTAGTGCCCCCCTCCCCCTCCCCCGCCCCCAAATGTGGCCAGTCTAGCCATAAGTACATGGTGCACTGTGGGAAAACTTTACTGCCCACCCTGCAAAACCAGGAAACAGTTCCCTTTGCAAAAGCCTTGATTGATTCGCCCTCCATGCAAACCCAGGAGGCTCTCTGCTAGTGTGCTTGCAGACTGGTGACCAGAATAGAATGGGTTAACGCTGACCTGAGCTGCTGCCATTTGCCAAGGGGGGTGCTTCTGTTTTCAGTAGAGTGGATTGCAGACTTTTGGGATAGAGAGGTCTATGGAAGTTGTCGCATGGAATTGTGGGATACTTCCGGTTGACGGATGTGACCTGAGTCAGGCAGGGCTGCGGCTACACTGTGAAGCAATAGGGCTTGGACCCTGGGTCCCTGCTTGACTTGAGCTCGGACCCTCCAGCCCTGCAGGGTCCCGGGACCCTGGGTCCAAGCCCTGGGTTAGCACAATTGTAGTGGAGACACCCAGTGTGGTTAGGCTTGAGCCTGGCTTCTAGCACAGGTTTACATTGCACTGTAGACGAATGGATCTCAACGTGTACCCCGGGGGCTACGCAGAGGTCTTCCAAGGTGTACGTCAACTCATCTAGATATTTGCCTAGTTTTACAACAGGCTACGTAGAAAGCACTAGTGAAGTCAGTACAAACTAAAATTTCATACAGTCAATGACTTGTTTATACTGCTCTATAGACTATACACTGAAATGTAAGTACGATATTTATATTACAATTGATTCATTTTATAATTACGGTATATGGTAAAAATGAGAGGCAGCAATTTTTCAGTGATAGTGTGCTGTGGCACTTCTTTGTATTTTTATGTCTGATTTTGTAAGCAAGTAGTTTTTAAGTGAGGTGAAATTTGGGGGTACGCAAGACAAATCAGACTCCTGAAAGAGGTACAGTAGTCTGAAAAGGTTGAGAGCCACTGCTGTAGACAAATTCCTCACAGTATTCACTGACCACTGCTTACGAAAAAGCAGTACAAACCAGTTTGCCAGTTCCACCTCTGATCACCGCTTCACTTAACTCAAAGAACTTAGATTTGTTTATAGTGAAATCACGTATGAAGTTTATTTAACAAAGCACAGAGCTTCAAGTAATAGCAAGTAGATGTAGCCATTTGTTTCCAGTACATATAAAACAAAATCATAACATGCATTCTGGAGCCTAGACTTGATTAACAAGAACCTCTCATATCTAATTAAGTATTGCTCACCCAAAATCCTTGCAGAGCGTTACTGCCAGGCTGGCTGTGACCCTTCTTGCATGAGACAAGCTGTCAGTTTGCCACTTAGGTGAAGGACTCAGTGTATCTTTCTGCACTCCAGGATATACCTGACCAGTTTTTTGTCTTTATTCATAAGCAGGACACCCCTCTGCTGTATGTTTCTTCCTGTAGATTTTCTCTCTTGTAGATTTTGCAATCTCTCAATTCGCATCTGCCTTAGAATGCAAATAGGTCTACGGTGCAAGGCACACAATACACAGATTGGCCAGACAGAGTTACGGGTGTCAGTTACTTCCAGCCTGAAAGGAATATCTCCAAGGTATGTCACCTTGTGGGAATCTGCCTTAACTCCAGCACTTTCAGGACATAATTTTCAGTATAGGTACATAAGTCCTTAAATATTATCTGTGCATACATCTTGCAATGATTTTGATGACCAGTGGGCTACTGACTTTCAATAGAGACCTCACACGTCACCCTTTGGTGAATGATTATGCAGATACCCAACCCAGGGGATTCTGTAAAATCCTATGCACCTCTTGTGCCCTCTGCCAGTTGGTACCAAGGGGTCCCTGGGTCACAGATAGGTGTGACAGAAATGTCTTTAACTTCAGGCTTTTTCAGAATTGTACTTCCAAGTTCCAAGTCTAAAACCATTGAGAAATGGTGGCAGCTCCTATGATAAATAGGAGAGAATGGCTTCCTTAAAAATAGAATTTGGGTTTATTTTCAATTGAATTTTAGACTAAATCATATTAATTAAACTACCCTTATCATTAGACGCCCAAGTACGGCTCTGTGTTTTATCATTTTAGCTGGATACTCAGCATTCACAAAGATGAACCTTGATATTTTCAGTGCTCTCAATACTCGCAAAGTTCACAAATATGTATACATCATACTATTTTAATTCTGGTTAGAGAAGAGTTGGATGCCAAATGCAGATACCTTGCAGATTACTCTCATACTTTTAGTTTGATGTCACTCACTGAATTTCCACCTCCTGGGAGCAGTGCTTCCTGGAACAAAGACTTAAGAGCAGCCTCTGTGACTCCAGTGTTAATAGGTCATTTCTGGGAATAACTTTTTTGGTTGACACTTCTATGAATCATGGGCAAAGACAGTAGCTTCTATGGTTGGGTAAATGTTGCATAATAAATACTTCATTGAAGCTCTCTGGTCCACAGCCATTTTGGAATGTAGCCACACTTTTCAAAACCTGCCAGTCTCCCTCGAGTTGAGATTACTGATAAATCCTAAACTTGACTTCCAGGCATAAGAGATAAATAGGGCAGAGCAAAATTTTTAATTCAAAACTTTTTTCAATGGAAAATTGGTTTTGCAACAAAATGAAAATTTTTCCGGGAAGTGTATGCTTTCCTCAAGAACTTTTCGATATTTATCAGAAAACTGAAAATCCCAAATATTTTTGACCAAAAGCTGAAATTTTTTGGTTTCACAAAAAAAGTTGAATATTTTTTCAGCAGAAAATTTAAACAGATACCCCCACACCTTTTGCTGAAATGTTTCATGGGTGGGGGAAGCCATTTTCTGAAAAGTGCCTGAGGTAAATCATAGACTGAGATTGTCCTTTTAAAAGTTTTTTCAAGCTGTATACCAGACAGGAGTTTCCTTCTTAGCCACCATGGCAGGGTTCTTATGAGGTCCTCACTCCGGGTGAATGTAAGGGGGTCCTTTGGTCTCTATGGTGACCCATGACAAGAGCTACTCCAGGCCTAGGTCTGTTGACATTCCCGGAAAGAATGAGTTGTGGAAGGTAGGGAACTCTCTTTTCTGGAACTTCTTTACTCCTTTTGGCTTGAGGGCTTCCCTTTTCCCGGGATAAGCTAATTTCTCTGAAGAGGCAGCATCCTGGCCTCCTGGGCATTGCACAGCTCAGAAAGCTGTAGACAGGGCCGGCTTTAGGGGGATTCCCCCAATTCCTCTGAATCGGGCCCCACACCTAAGAGGACCCCGCGCCCGCACCTAAGAAGGGCCCACGCCCTAAAGAAGAGCGCCTAACTTTTTAATTTTTACTCACCCGGTGGCGGTCCGGGTCTTTGGCAGCACTTTGGCGGGGGTCCTTCAGTCGCTCTGGGTCTTCGGCGGCATTTCGGCAGCGGGTCCTTCAGTGCGCGGAAGACCCGGAGCGAGTGAAGGACGTGCCGCTGAAGACCCGGACCGTCGCCAGGTATTCGAATCGGGCCCCGCACTGGCACTTCCTAAAGCCGGCCCTGGCTGTAGATGTGTTTTGGCTGGAGACTGATCATTGCAATGGAATAAAATCCACTCTCAGGTTTTTTTTTTTTTGGTTTTTTTCCAAGCTAGAGAAATCAGTTTCTCAGGAAATAACTATTCCAGGCTGGAGACTTTCAGGCTAATGTAAGAAATGTCTGCAGATATTGCAGTGCTCTCTGACTTCCTCTTGAGAGCGTTATTTACAAGTTCTGATTTACAGCCATGAGGCACAGGCCTGCCCAATTCAGTGTGCTGAGGAAATCACACCCTCAAGATATTGCTCCTAATCTCCAGTGTCCTCATAGACTCATAAACTCCAAGGTCAGAAGGGACCACCATGATCATCTAGTCTGACCTCCCGCATGATGCAGGCCACAAAAGCTGACCCACCCACTCCTGGAAGAATTCTCTCCCTTGACTCAGCTGTTGGAGTCCCCAAATCGTGATTTAAAGACTTCAAATCGCTGAGAATCCTCCAGCAAGCGACCCCTGCCCCATGCTTGGGAGGAAGGCGAAAAACCTCCAGGGCCTCTGCCAATCTACCCTGGAGGAAAATTCCTTCCCGACCCCAAATATGGCGATCAGCTGAACCCCGCGCATGCGGGCAAGATTCTCTAGCCAGACCCTTTGGAAAAAGTTCTGAGAAACATGAATTCTCTTTGCCTTTTTGTAAGAGTTCTAAACAATCCCCACCCATGCTTAACTGACATTTCTTCCTAGACTGTTACAGTGTTCAGGACTTTCAACACTGGGGGAGTTGCTTGCTTCTTCATGGCCAGTATTTTTGTGTGTGTGTGTGTGTGTGTGGGGGGGTATTTTCAGGTATAATTGGGGTAGAAAATGTGCATAGCATTATATGTCTAATTAAAACCATGTCAATAAAAAGCAGTTGTGTGCTACATAAAAGAAACATTTGTAGAAAATTGGCCTGAATTACAGCTGTTTTATACACATTAATTTGCTTTGTCCATACAAAATGGAGTTGAATGAATAGCATGATTGTTTGACGAGGACTGAAAAGCGGCGCTTGGTGTAAGTAATTTAAATTGAGCACTATTATCATTTACGGATTTATTCTGTTTAGAATCAATAAGAGGAAAAAGCCCTGAAAGCTTTACGCTAATGCTAATCACTCTTGGTTCAGTAACTCCTTGTGTTTAAGTTATGTATTTTTTTCCCCTCCTCTCAGTAATTGTGGCTACTTGGGAAGCCAAATATTTAAAGTATCTTCAACTGGGGAGAATCCCCCCTTCCCCTCACTTCATGGACAATTTGGCATCTGTAAATCTCTTGTTGTGATAGAAAAGTTCCCTCAGAGGTTAGTGATGCCAAACAGGAGGACAAAAGAGCCACTCTGGAAAGAAACTGAGCTCAGCTTACATGGACAATGTGCTGCTTTTATTATTGGCTTACAGGGGCACCTTCATGCCACGGTGGTTGGAGTCTCCCAGGCTGAGAGCTTCTGGAGTATGATTCTGGTGAACTCCTAGGCTTGAATGCAGCCCTGGGTAACCACAGTAACTTTACGGATGGTAACTTGTTCCTTTCTGGGTTTACTTATTTTTGTCTGGTCAGAGGCCACTGGTCTGCAAAAAGGAAATGCACAGGAGAAATGGCACAAGGGCAGAAGAGAAAAGGTTAAAAGGAGGGTAGGAGCTAGGGGTGCTCAACATGGAGATGGTGCCAAAACATTTGGGAGTAATAAAGCCCTTGTGCTTCTGAGTAAGGTGAACTGAAGATGAGCAGGAAAGATTAATTAACTCACCAGGTCAAGCAATGGGGCTGAAGCTGGTCTTTATGGCCCAGTGAAAAGGATCTACTGAGTTGGAAGTCTGGATTTTGCAAATTGAAGGAGAGGCAGCATGACAAGCAAGTTCTTGTGGTGAGAAGTCCACAGGGGAGCGGCACTCAAAGGCAGGAGCTGCTGAAGTAGGGGTGTTGGAGTTGGCCCATCCCCCTAAGTTTCCTTTTTCCTTTCCCAGTGAATTTCAGGAGTGATTCTGATAGATGCTGCCTAATGCCACAAGAGGTTGGCTTGAAGAGAGGTTGGAAAGAATTTGGTTACTGCCACAGCAAAGCTGGGGTTGTTGACTGAGGCTAACAAATGATTCATAAGTTTCATGAGTCACTTTATCACCCCCAGCCTGCAGCAAGATTTGATTCCATAAGGACAAAAGCATCATTCACAAAATGTAGGGACAGAGAAGAACAGATATCAGATGGAATGTCTGATATACTAATTCCTGATACAGTATCCTGTTATCAATGTACATGCACTGCTGGGTGGACTCTGCTTGAGTTACACTACGTACCAGTGGAGCAGGTCCTGCTACCACTGACCTAGTGCATTTGGAACCTCAGATGTATTCCTGATTACTCACATGTATGGTTAACTGAAAACTCTGGGGTCCGGAACACACCCATAGAGGAGTCTAACGAGTGGAATGGTAAAGAGCAAATAGCTAAAGAATGGATAAAAGGACATCGGTTGAGTGAGGAGCATAAATCAAGTTAGGAAGAGAAGCACATTAAGTCAGATTGCATTAGGGAATCTGGTTTATTGATGCCACTGCTAAGGTCGCTAGTATCTGAAATCAGAGTTTTATCTGACCGACTGGCGGAGAGATCGAGGTATTTCACCAGCAACAGCTGCCTGTGACTAGAGCTGGCTGGGAAATTTTTGCCTAATTGGTTTTGTTGTTGTTGTTGTCAAAAATGCCAGTTCATCAAAACCAAAACTGTTTACGGAATAGGGTTGGGTTTCGTGAATCTCCTAACTTGAAAAAGGGTCAGGAAAATTTCATAATTTTCCCCTGACTGTTTTAGTCTGACAGTTTCAAAATGAAAATTCATTTTCCAGGTCAAAATGAACTTTTGTTGACAAATTTATGCTAATTACAGCAAAGACGGTTTTTTGAAAAGAAAAAGTTTTGAACTCACAATGACACACTTTGATTGAACCAAAACAAACACAATAAAATCTTTCTTTTCATTGCAAATAATTTTGAGATTTCAACTTTTCATCCTGACAGAACTTTTTTTTTCTTTCAAACTTTCCAAAATACTTGTAGGTCCAGAAAACCACTTCCCACCCAGCTCTGCCTGTGAGCCTAGAACTGCAGAGAAACAAAGAGAGCGTTGGTCACTTAGAATAAACAGAGCTCTCCAGAGGTACGCAGGGACGTTGTTCAGGCCTGAGACTTCTTAGCAAAAGCATTAGTGGAATCAAAAACAGGAAAAAGAAAGCATGATCAACTATCTTGGGTTTTGGTGTGAATGATTGACATTTTTTGCACTAGTCAATATCCTTGTGCACTCTTTTTTGTCCACTGCTTTGTAGTTCATAATATGGGAGGCAGTATGTGTTACAGTTGCTATATACATTAAAGTACACTTTATAAATATTTTATTTGTAGAAAAAATCATCTGAAAGTCTTTAAATTGGCTAATTTAGTTATCATATTATTTTATTATGTAGTTGTATTGCGGTAGGGTCCAGGGACCCCAGGACCCTATTTTGCTAGGCATTGTACGGTATAGGTGAGTTACAGTCAGGTTATGTAGGGCATTGTCCTGCTCCCAGCGGGGTCAGTGGCAAAACTTCCATTGACTTCTGCGGTGCAGAGTCAGGCCCAGAAAAGCTTTTATTTGGAGACTTTAATAGTTTTTATTAGAATGTCTCTAGTGAATACATCCTCTAAGGACATATGTATCTTTGGATGTTCCGTAATCAAACTGCTGGCTGTTCCTCTCAGTGGTCTTACTGCAGTGGACTCAATGGTCTCAAAATGGCAGAGCAGACTCAAATGTAAGATTTCCATCTATTCCATTAACACATTAATTTACAAAGGGTTAGACTGTGTGGGTGCATAGTCCAAGTCCCAAGAAGGAGTAAGAATCCCCACTACCCTGTCTAGTTGGAGGTTGGGTCCAGAGGTTTAGGGACATTGTAAGCAGAGCGACCAGTTTACTCTCCTCCCTAGAGTGAGTGGGTGGAGAGTGGGTGCAGCTGCTCAGAGTAGCTGAACCAGTGCGGGGGTGGGTGATTATTGCATGTCTATACTATCTTACAGGAACAAGGAGGAAGCGGGGAAGGAACTGTTGTTCAGAGTGGTGTCTGAGTCACACTATCTCCTGGTGCTACCCCTGGGGTGGTGCCGTTTACAGCCCACCCCTTTGCTTAGGGCTGTGCCAAAATTCAGAGTGGATCCCCAAGTGCACCCAATGGAAATAAGGTACGGCACGTTTGCCTGTCAATAAGATGGCTAATGTGTAATGTCCCATATTAATTTGTGTAAGTGACACTGATTTGCTGTATGATATTGCAAGGTGCAAATTAGTGGCTAGGGATTAAAATGACATTTATAAACAGCTTCTTTTTAAAAACACTCCCAGGAAAAGGAATAATAAAAACCCTGTTAATAGGGTTGTTAAAAGAAACAGTAAAGATCCTAAACCAACCTTTAAGTAGGATTAGTGACCCAAGAAACACCAGCTTTCAGCACACCATTTAAATCTCATCCTAGGCAAGATATGGGGTAATGTAGATATTGTCCATGGCCCTGGTGGTTAGATGAGGTAATGTGGAGGTGTCTTGTCTGCCCTGACATAGCTGGGCTCGATGGGGAGCTTCATGGAGGCACAGGGCTTCTGCTTGATGGTCTTTTTGAACCTGGGGAGATCCATGGGTTTAGGGGCTAACTCCCCTAGCCAATGGGGAAGTATTAGTGCAGGCTCCACATGCAACAACTCAGAAGGAACTCGATGCCTGGGTACTTGTGGAGTTTCTTGTCCCCGCACAGGACTTGCTAATATAGGGTGTGATTTATTATTGGTATTACGGTAGCACCCGCAAACCCTAACCACGATCACTGGCCCACTGCACAGACTCATAGTGAGAAACAGTGCTGCCGCGAAGAGCTTACAGTCTAAACAGACCAGGCAGAAGAAGGAAGCTGAGAGACATGAAGTGTGAAGTCCAAGGCGGTACAACAGATCACTGACTGAGCTTTAGAATAGAATTCAGGTCTCCTGAATCCAAGGCAGTGCCCTAACCATTAGACCATGCTGCCTCTCTAATCAAACCCTTAAAGGTTATTTGTGGATGATATCCAATGATTAAATACCCAGTGCTTTTAAAATCTCAATACATCATGCACAACACTGTTATGCCTGATTGCAAGGATGCCTTCTTGCCAAATCCTCATTATTTTTTTCCCAAAACTGTCTTTCACTTCTAGCCGTTACTCTCCTACATGTCTAACACTACCACACCTGTTAACTTTTTATGAAAAAGCATTTTTAAAAATGTGTTAAACTTTGCTTTTATTAAAATGGACCAGAGCAGCTAATACACTCTCTCTTACAATAAATAGCTATAAAAACATCAAAGGTTTTGATAACTGTTAGCTGTATATTTTGTAATGCATGCCTGTTGTATTTCCATTTTGTTAGCTCTATTTAAAAAGCAGTTTTATCATGCCCCATTTCCTGTTAGATAGTTCTATTTGTCTGCTCTACAGGAGGCAAAAGATTTTAGGTCCAAAAGAAATTATCTCTCAGTAAATTACTAACTCCATTACTGAATACTAAACACCATCCCCATTTACCGTACGAGCAGCTAGAAGAGATAACATTGCAATTTATTTATTTGTTTTGTCCTGTGTGCATAGGTGACACACAGACCCATCTGAGCAGAGAAGGTGATAAACTGACAGGTACATTAGATCTGCCACATATAGTAAAGTTTACTTTGATTATGTAGTAAGTGTCAAGATGTACAGTAGCTGATGTCAGTTTGATCACTCTTATAGTATATAATGGCTCATCTTTTTCATGGTTGATTGGACACTAATTTTTGTCTAATAAGTAAGCTATCAGTGAGAGTGTTTTAGAGAGTAGCCAGAGGTTTTTTTATCCTACTGAAAGGGAAACCATTCGTGAAATTATTTTAAAAATTGTTTGGATTGCTTGTTGTATTCATTTTTCTCCTCCTAAAGTCTCCTGTTTACTCCAAGAAAGCACTAAAGGGACACTATTTTCCAGGGACCTGCTGTGAATCTGCTATATTGTGTGAAACAGACTTCCATATTAAAATAGCAGCATCGGATAGAATATTTTATGTTTATCCTCTTTGTATCGCTACCCAACTGAAATGTCCATATGTAACACCTCCCAAACTTTAAAGACATAGGAACAATAATTATGTTCTCTTATCCACATACCCCCTTTTTTTGTGTGTGTAATAATATAGTGACGTGCAGCAGAGGTTACATTTGTAAAATATTTTTTTCTATTGCTATACAGATACGATTGAATTAAAATCAGTTTTTTTAAGTTATTCTGTTAAATAGATTTTGCAATGTTTTACATTAATTCTGGTGTTTAAAAGTTACGTCAACAGATGAAAAAGAGACATTTAAGAGTGAAGACTGGTATTCACTCTTAAATGCCTAATAGAGACATTTAAGAGTGAAGGCTGGTATTCTGTCCTAGTTTATAGCACAGAGTGATAGGGCAATGCCAGGGAAACAGGGGATACAGTGAAAATGGTCAACTCTTGATTTCTTTGGGGTTGGCCGTTTGTATCACAACTTTAGTGTTATTTAAATATAGCTTCTCGATCCAATAGTCCATAACACAGGTCCCTTGAACCCTTAGTGCTAACAGTGTAAATACATAATGTGATGGGATCCAACTAACACAGAATATTGTCATAGCGCTTTGATGTAGTTAGAGCTGCAGATATATTTTAGGACTTTAATATTCTTTATTGGTGGAATAGAGCCAAAATGAATCAGTCATCATTGATCCATAATAAGATTTCATACGGCTTCTTTTGAGGGCTTTCAGCTTCCACTGACCTCAGTTGTAGTTAAGGGTATTCAGTACTAATGTAGACACGTGTTCTGTTGCTAAACTTTTAATCTTTTCATTATGAACACACGCAAGTATTAAACCTTTTTGGTCAGGGATTCAAGGAGACCCAAGGTTGGATGGAGCCCATCTAGCTGAACCCATCTCCTAACTACCATTTTTAACCTATAATGTTGATTTCCTTGCTTGTTTTTAGATAAAGTCACAAATGGGGCCTCAATTATGAGTTTACTCCATAAATTAACTGCCCTCTGTGTAAAGAAATGTCTGCTAAGGTCGTTTAATGCAAGATCCTTTCCTAGTGCCAACTTCTGCCTTTTATTTATTTATATATATGTGTGTGTGTGTGTGTGTGTGTGTGTGTGTGTACATATATGCATTGATTTTAGTGGGAGTTACATGGAGGTATCTAAGGAAGGGCATTTAGGCATCTAATTGGCCTGTGCTTTTATTGTTTCTGAGCTTACACCGGGGACGCTCCTACAGCTCGAATCATTGTATGTAACCTAAATCATTTTATTGATGCTCATCTGTGCTCCATGCCCATGTACTAAAAACACTGTTTTACAGCAAAACACAAGGTGGGTGAGGTCATATCTTTTAGTGGACCAACTTCTGTAGGTGAGCTTATCTCTCACCAATAGGAGTCAGTCCTATCAACGATATGACTTCACCGACCTTGTCTCTCTCATATCCTGGGACTGACATGGCTACAACTACGCGGCATACAATGTCAAAGTTAGAGACACAAGTTGGGTGAGGTCATGTCTTTTATTGCCCAACTTCTGTTGGTGAGTCAGACAAGCTTTTGAGCTTATACAGAGCTCTTCTTCAGGTCTGGGAAACATACTCTGACTGTCACAGAAGGTGAAACAGATTGTTTTGCATACGTGGTTAGCTCATATTTCAAGGGACTGTTTTCAGTCATGGGGGTGGTGGGGAAGGCCAGGAGAGGGGGAAAAAGGCAGCTTGGAGGGGAGACAGGGGAGGAGTTAGTGGGTTATAGATTGTTGTAATAAATCCAGTGTCTCTGTTCAGTCCATGATTTTTAGTGTCCAGAAGAGTTATGAATTTAAGCTTTCAGGCTCATCTTTTGAAGGTGTTGTATGGGTTTCCTTTGAGAATGAGGACTGATAGGTCAGCTGTAGAGTGACCATTTTGTGATGTGTGTTTACCCATGGGTGACATGGTGTTTTTATTTTTTATCATTTCCCTGTGTGAGTTCATTCAAGAGTGTAGAGATTGTCTGGTTTCATCCACAAAGTTGTTATTAGAGCATGTAGTGCACTGGATGAGGTACGGCACATGTTGTGATAGGCATGTGTAGGATCCATGTATTTTGAAAGGTGTGTTGATCATCCTAGCAGTTGAGATATATCTGCAGGTTTTGCATATATTATTCTTCTGAGTCCAAGTCAAAGCCCTACCAATTAGACTGTCCTTCCTCCCTTGTTCATATTAGAGATTCCATTTTTAGCACCCCTCTAGCTTCAGTTAACTGGGCCCTGAACCTTTATGGTAACCCACCAGACTCTTTGTTGTTTCTCTACAAAGAGGGTAAAAGCTTCCAGAACATCAGCTAAAACATCAAATAAAGGTCTTTGTTTGCTGCAGTCAGCAACTTCCCGGCTTGTTCAATTTGAGAGAGCACTAACAAAGGTAAGAATAGATGTTTCTGATCACTTGCTGATGAGCACCCTTCAGGCTTTCTTCATACATTAACAATACAGCCCACTTCACTTTCTTTTCCTTATCCTTATAGTCACCTGGGATATATAGAAAATAAGGCTATAATGATGTTGCCCTTTCTTGTCTTCTTTCACAAACATTAATCCCATGATTTTTGATCAGTACAAAATAACCCTGTAGATAGGGCAGTCTGTGGACCAGCTTCTATGAAACTAGAAAACTGAAATTATTTTGTTTAATTGTGTGTGAAAGTCAACTTTTGTCAAAGTCTCTAGCTGTGACTGGGTACTTACAAAATGCAATATATTCTTTTCTTTAGCAGATCACCTAAATACATTTTACTAGCAACCCTTTTGAACTAGATGAAACTGTAATTCAAGCTGTCTTGTCTTCTTCTGCTTTCGTAAACAATAATGTCACTATCCTGTTCACACCAAAGACTGAGTTTTTATCTGTATTGCATCAAGTATTTTGTCCCAGTTTTTCTGCAGGTCATTACTGTTAAGGCAGCTTTTTTAAACTTGTTTTTTCTCTTGCTTCTAGTCAGTAAATTTTTAATGTAAAAGTTTTTTTGTTTCTCTGGCAGTGTGACTTTGCAAGCTTGAATTGTTCTTCACTGCCCTCCCCCTCAGCCATTATATAGTGATTACTTGCTCACTAATAGAAGAAATGCTATTTCAGCCAACACAAGAAGAGAATTCAGAATGTTATGTTCCCTCCAGGAACTGGCTTCCACCTTTAGCCTAGTCATAATCTGGCATGCCACTCGATGGTACTTCTTGGATTCTAGAAGGTTTACATTGCATTCATTAGTAAATTGATGGGGGCAATATGGTATTATAGTTAGAACAGAGGACTAGGAGTCAGGAGACTTAGGGTCTTGCCCAAACAGTGCCACTGGTGAAATAAAGTCTATCACTTAGCTTCTCTGTGCTGTCGTTTCCTTATCTATAAAATGATGTAACCCTCAGTTCCATACCTTCCTGCAGTGTTGAAGGTTTATGTGCTTGAAACCCTTGAAGATCCTAGGCTGGTAGATGATATATACTTGCAGTATTATTGGTATTAACAAAATAGGGACCTAAATCAAAATGTGAAATCCAAACTTCCCTGAAACCATGCAGCAGTTCTGTATTCAGATGTGAAAAATGATCTGTGGTTTAGGCCCATCTCTAATTAGTGAAATGTCATACCAAATTTAAACATGTACATTTGTGCTCTCTTCCAAAAAGTAACTTTCTATACCAGTTTGAATAGTCCTTAGAAGATAAAACTGAAGGCACTAGACATAGGTGGGGTCAAATTAAATCTTTTTATGCCTGTGCAACTCTTGTTGACTTCAGCCTGGCTTACCATATAGAGTTGTATGGTGAAGTCAATAGAGTGGCATGGAAGTAATTGAAGACATAATTTGGCTCAGTGTGTATAAAGCCAAAAAAGTGTAGGAAGTAGAAAAGTAGCTATTGCCAAATATTGAAATATAATTTTTCAGGCTGTTTATATCCATGTATCCATGTTTATATCATCTGCCAAACAAACAAAAAAAGATGAAACTGAGCTTTAGATGAGCCTTCCACAAATTCATGTCTGAGGACTTAAGTGGGAGATGTTGGACACCATTTAGAGGTGGCTCCTACCTCCCTAGAAAATACCAAATGACTAGTATGTTGGGAATTTAGGTTTTTTCCTTTGTTAGGAATTCTGGCTTGTTTACTCTCGGGCATTTGGTGTATTTGAGAATTATCAGCCATGGGGTATTGGCTTCCTCTTCTTGACAGAGGAGTTCATGCCCTGCCCTTCTGTGACTGTATTCCAGATCCTGGTGTGTACTTAGTTGGCTTGGTGAGTTGTAGACTGTTTGGACAACAGCACTCTTATCACTACCCACTTGTAGTCTGGGAGCAACAGGCAGCATTATATGTAAGGTGTTAAACCTATATCAATCTAGAATTAGGCTCAGATTTTCAGAACTGTGCCTGTGCATATGCATAATTAATAATTTAACAAAAGGTATTGCATTTGTTGGTCTAATTTGTTTGTTAGGTATCTAACTGGCATTTGCATACATGTTTACCATAACTCATGCACTCACGGTGATTCCATGTAGAATCACGTGAACATGTAACACTTACGTTAGCTTCATTTCTTCACAAACCATGTTTAAAGGTGTTTGGTATCATGGCAGAAACTGAGTGTAGAAGGCCCTTGTTCCCAGGAAGATATTTATGTAATCCAGATGGTTTATATTAGCTCAAATAAGTGAAGTGTAGATTGCATGGTATGCATTTGAAAACAGTGGAGAATTCAGATCCGTTTGCACTTCATCATTATGTAGATTTTCCACCATAGCTTTTTAAACTCCTCCTTTCTCTGTGTGGTTTTGAAAGGGTAGCCAAATGGCCGGATAGCCCTTGTATTTATCTTGAAGTGTTAGCATCTGATTGTCTATGACACAATCAGTCACACTCCTAGTACCTTCTGTTCTAATCTGTTTCAAATTGTAGGCAAATTACATTCTTCTCAGTTACAATCAAGTGATATACAGGCCAGGGTATAGATTCATTGCAGGAGTCTAGGATGGCATTGTCTGCTGTACATATTTGTCAGGTATTATTGTGACAACAATGAAAAATGTTAAAATATGCTCCTTGAACTACTATAGTCATTCAGTATTCAATAAAATAGGTGATGGCGATTAGCAGAGTTACTATTGTAGTTATTCATTGGTCTTGAATAGATAAATAAATAGACTACTTCATGGGGTGAAATTAGAGCCAAGTTCATCAACTCCACATTGTTTTTGGCCCAATATTCTTGTTCCAATCCTATAGTGGGTACATTGCTGTTGTCTAGAGATGGAAGAACATCAGATATTTCCAAATCATTTGAAATCTGCAAAATTAGCAGGAAATCCCATAAGGAAAGGTTTTTATTATGAGATTCCAGCCTAAAATACACTTAGAACAACCTTTCTTGCTGGTATTTTGTGACTTCTAGTTCTGATCCTGGCTAAATACTGACAGTGGGAAAAAATAAAAATTTATAGACAGATAAATCAGGACCTTAAAAAAAAAGTTGAGTTCTTATTTTGGGCAAATCATTTGGGACTTGGGAATCCAAACTCCTTCTCCTAGCCCGGATCATGTCCCATTTTTTTTCACTTCATTTCATATATTTTTCTCCAGTTACATGGTTCACAGGTGTGTAGTGGAGAAAGGTTATTCTTTGCATATGGGAGAAGAGAGGTTTAAAGAGCTGCATGCAAAACAAGATCTATAAGTGAAGAAATTCCTGTTATCTATTTTAGATGAAAAGAAATGCCTGCTCATTTTGGTGTATTCAGTTTTATTGTTGAGGAAAATTAATTTTCTATTAAATCAAATCACACCCAGCAGTTCACAAATTTGCAATGGGGACCAAATTGCAGTTTGGTGGTTTACATTTAATGTAGCTTGAAATAAAGGAATCGCTCATGCATTCACGATCAATACAATTACCACTACTTTACATGAATTAAGTAATTTGTATGGTATTGCTGTTTGGTGCATTTGTATCCCTATTCAGTGCACTTCTTCAGTACTTCAACCCCTCTGATGGTAAAGGCAGGTGCATGGCAGTAGCCCACAAAACCAAGGAAAAGCTCTATGGGGAAACTCTTTTATGTCCATCTATATTTGAATTTGTAGTCCCTTTCCAATTACTGCACTAATTGTTTAAGAGATTGCTAGAATAAAAAAGTTTTTAATCACTAATCTGTTTTTGAAAAGACTTATGGGCTCAAAACCTGAACTACATACTTTTTAAATTAATTTTCTTCATGAATACTTCTTACTCAATACAGATTTGTGAGTCAGAACACCCTACTGTGCTCGCTCCTTTGTCTTTTCTTCAAACACCTGGCTTATTATTCTCTCTCTCTCACTCTCTAACAATAAAATTACTCTTTCTTTGTAGACAAGGTTCTGATGATATTATGCCACTGGAAATATGGACATTTTATCCAAACTCCTGTGTTATCAAATCTGAACTTGAGGTAGAAAACTAAGCTAAACAAAATTGACAGTTGTACACTATTTCCGCCGAAGGAGAGAAATCCATTAGAAACATGTTCCAGTGTTTCTTAGAGCGATACCAGTGTTCAGCAGAATTTTAGGACATCACTCCCCAAACACATTGCAGTACAGAGGACAACATGGAGATGTTTAATTATAAGGCTGAGATTTTTCAAAGTGGTCCAGGGGATTTACGCAGATGAAGGGAAGATGTGTCTAAATCTCTTATGCGGCTTTGAAAATCTCCATTTACGTATTTTCAGTGTCCATAAAAAAAAAGACACAGAGTAAGGGCTCCAATCTTGCTTCTGTTGAAGTCAATGGCACAACTCCCATTTATGTCAACCAGAGTAGAATTATGCTATAAATATAAGACTTATATCCTAAAGCAACAGAAAAGCACAGGGCCAAATTATGCAATCTTAATCCAGGTCAATGGGCATTTTGCCTAAGTAAGGACTGTATGATTTGATCTATATGGCAACATCAAGTGTTGGAGAATAATTCATATGTTCAGTGTGACAACTCTTCTATGAATGGGCTATTCTGCATATGGCATGCTTCGTATTGCATTGAAATAAATTGTAAAAGTAAATTTCTGCATAACTCATTATAAGAATGTTGACACATGCATGTCAATGAATCCAGACCCAGACTGAAGGTTTTTCCACTTGCTGCTTAAAAAAAGAAGTAATTAAAGCAACACTATGGGGGGAATTCTTCTTCTTTTACTGTGCATGTGGTATATGCATGCAGCCCC
Source organism: Trachemys scripta elegans (assembly GCF_013100865.1). Lineage (NCBI taxonomy): Eukaryota > Metazoa > Chordata > Testudines > Emydidae > Trachemys > Trachemys scripta. The sequence continues at coordinate 12,658,797 of NC_048306.1, read as the reverse complement.
CTGATAATGCAAACGGGAGTTAAGCAGAGTGGGCCTGATCCGTAGTCTATTGATGAAATCAATGGAAAAGCTCCTATTGATGGATAATTGGCTTTGGATCAGACCCTTAAATCCACTGGAGACTTTGAGAGAATGCATTAGTATGTTTTTAAAAATGAAGGTTTAATAACTCTGTGTGTGTGTGTGTGTGTGTGTGTGTATAAGTTTGTATTTTAGCCTCTACTGCCTCTGAAAACTTAAAATGAGAAGGGTGGGTCTAAGCAAACCCTCCTCCTTTGGTGTTATAGTTAATAAAACACTGATCTGTAACAGCAACAAAAGAAGCTTCTGGGAGTTCAAACAAGGCACAGTTTTGGTTACAGATGTGCTTTGATTCCTAAGCCGGTTTCAAGTGTTGCACATACATATTGACTTTCATAATGTTATTAGCTCTCACAGCTGGCTTTTCAGTTCACGCAGCGGAATGGAAACTTTTGGAAAAACTCATTAAAGCAGAGAAAATTAAATCAGTTTAAATAAAATTTCTCTATGGTTTCAAAGGAAAATGGGCAGGAAGTTATTGAGGCATGCTCTGCTAGGAAACATTTAATGCATGATACACCAGTTTCCATCTGAGTGCTCTGTGGACTGGTAGCCTCTGTTACATTCCCCCATAATTCCTTTCACTGGAGGCCTCTCCGATCTGTGGTATAATTACATTAATACCAAACTAAGTAATATTTAAAATTAATATCTGGAGTGATGTCACTCCCAGAGGCCACAAGCCCATTGTGTTTGGCACTGTACAAATATACATCAGAGAGATGGGCCTTGACTCAGGCTTACAATCTAAGTAGAACATTATAGACACCAGGAAGATACAACAAGAGGACATGGGGGCACACAAGCAACCAGTGGGATGATAGTGGTCGGCATGCTGGGCAAACCAGCTGCCTTGCTCTGATTGAGCTGTTCGTAGGCCTCATGGTAGAGGAGAGTTTTAAGGAGGACCCTGAGGCGGCTTTGCAGCTATTGACAGGGAGCTCCTCCCACACATGGGAGGAAGTACAAAGGAGCTTGCTGAAAACAAGTGTGACTTGAGTTTTATTCAGAGATGATGCATGAGGGGTGGGGGTGGGGAGCATGTGGGGTCATGTCCCCCTCCCCCCGCAATTTGCTGCTTGGCTTGTACTGAGCATAATCACATGGATTGAGCATGCTCACTAACATCTGCTGAAGCCACTGCCCTCATTGTGTCCCTCTCCCGCCCCATTGGCAGGCACGGGTCATCTCTGGCTTTTATTTCAATAATAAAACTGCAATTTGAAGTGGTTGATAGAGCATCTTTCCTTTGTGGCCTTTGTACACTCTGCTTATTAAAAGCAAAGTTTGGGTGACTGATGGGAAATTTTAGTGGTTACGGAAGTGAGGGTCTGGCAGAGTAGCACGAAGTAAAGCAACCCCAGCACTGGCAGGTAGGGGTGTCAGCTTCCATACGTGCTGCCGTCAATCAATACAGCCCTGTTGATCTGACATGTTAATGACCCGGCTAAACATTCCGATATATAGGGATTCACCAGTCAGAGAGGAAGTGTGGTTCAGTGGGATACAGGGACGCCCAAAGGGGAGGGCAAGTGGGGCAATTTGCCATAGGCCCTGGGCCCCACAGCGGCCCCCACAAGAATATAGTATTCTATAGTATTGCAACTTTCTTTTATGGAAGGGGCCCCCAAAATTGCTTTGCCCCCGGCCCCCTGAATCCTCTGGGCAGCCCTGGTGGGATAGGGCTCTAGACTGGAACTCAGCAAATTGGGACTCTATTCCCAGCTCTGACATGGACTGGATGTTATGTGTGACCATGGGTAAAGAGTTCTGCCTCTTTGTGGCTTGGTTTCTGTAGCTGTAAAATGGGCTAAAAGGACATTTATCTTGCTTTCAGATCCATGGATGAAAAGTATGATATAGGAGGTAGGTACTATTATTGAATTTGCACCAGGGCAAGATTAGCATAAAATAATTTTGAGTTCACGGGGTTTTCTGTGGTCCTGAAGCCTATCAAATGAATGCCTATGTTTCCAGGCTCCAGCTGAACAGACAGTGATTCTGCAGGCAACTGTAGGAGATCCTTGAAACTTATTGTATGGGGTAGCCAAACTTAATTGAACACAAGTATCCAGATCGCAGGGTAATCCTGTAAACCACTGAACCATCAAGCTGCCCTGAACTTAAAAAAATTGTTAATTTCCTCTTTTGTTTTACTTCCCCCCCCCGGGAAAGCCTGTGATTTCACATTACCAGGGGCTTTCTCACAACAGCGTCCTGTCCCAGTTCACTTTCAAAGTTTCTCTTCTCACCCCCCCAGTTCCTTCCTTTGTGAAACCTTCATGGTCCGTGTGCAGACCCCATACTTTTAAACAAGTATGCCTGACGTACTCACTGAAAAAAATGTGAGCAAAGCAACTCACCTCCTGGCATTGCTTATTTTGCTAAACTCATTTTTACCTGATTGTGAATATGCATGGGAGTTCTATATGTATGGGGAAAGCTTAGGGACTTGCTGGGCCAAATTCATCCCCGTTATAATTATAAAAATCAATGGAATTCTGACGTGGGTGAATTTGACCCAGGAGATGAAATCTTGACCCCACTGATGTCAATGACAAGACTCCCATTGACTACAGTGGTGCTAGGATTTCACCCAATATGTTGAAATGCAGGAGTGCCTTCTTCAAAAAGTATTTTTGATACTAATTATCTTATGGATACTGTTCTGCAGAATAATAATTAGCAGGAACAGCTGGGATTTTTTAAATAGTCAAATTCTGTTTTGAATAGCTATTGGACGAGTTCATTTAAGCAATGCATTGGTGAACGTAGGGAGCAATATCTAATGCACCTAGCATACTTGGGTATTCTATTTCTTGTTACTTTTTAGAAAAAGTACAGAATGTGCTTTCCTTGCAGAATTTTCTAGCCTTTTCAAGAAACTGAGTATTAATTCCAGAGGAAGAACACAAGAAACTATGTGCAGAAAGAAATGCAACTTGTGTAATGACAGTTTATACAAACTATCCTCCTACTTTACAAAAAGGTGGAAGAACAGTTACACTGGTCTACAGCCCTAAAATATTTCTGCTCTCTCACTCCTATGCGAAGGTGATGTTATGTAGATGCATACACAACTTTTACTGCCGTCAGACCACAAGCTAGAATAAAAGCAGTTTTGGAGAGTAAGGGAAGTGAACAATCTAATTAACCAAGAAGTCTTCTGTATAATGTACAAAATTTAATACAATCAAGGTTTAGAGACATCTACAAAAGCAGAAATTAGGGTAGCTAAGGGTTCTACATTCCAAGCTCACTGCAACAGTATTGATAACATTATTGATCACATTCAGAATAAATGTTATCAAGAGATGTAACAGGGGCTATGGTAGGTTGATTGTAGTTTGAGTCAAGATACAGTAGCCTGATCTTACAGAGCATGAAGCACATGGGGAAAAAAATCTTACAGAGGTGTGGGGGACACTGAATGCTTTTTCTGTATTTTCTAAGTGACGTTAGTGCATCAGAATGGTCTCAATGGAACAGGAGAAGCACGGGCAGCATCAATGAAAGATTCTCCACCCTGTCCCACTAATGTATGGTACTCGAAGCCTCTTTGGAGGGACCTCTAGGGATGAGACAAAAGCTCGGTCTCCATGTCTGTTTAGTCCTTGTTGCCTCTGCTGTGACTGCCACTGAGGTTGCCAATTAACATACAACACTTAGCACTAATATAGCTCTTTTACATTTGGACAGTGTTCAGAACATTCATTTAGTCCTCACCACAGCCCTGGTCGATACGCAAGTGGTCTGTAAAATGGGATGATACTTACCCTCCTTTATAACACACTTTGGTATTTCTGGATCAAGAGCTATACAAGAACTAGTTGTTGTTCTTCTCACCCCCAGTTTACAGCTGGGGCAGATACAGTAAATGGCTTGCCCAAGGGTTTTGGTAAATTTAATGTCTATTCGTCAGAACCTCAGTTTTTACTCTTCCCAATAATCATTTCAAGGACTTTTTTTTTTAAAGACCTGTTAATAATTTTCACTGCAAATCTGAATCTATTTAAGCATACAATATACTTTGAAAGAGATTTACAAATAATGAGAGTTAACTTAACGATAATGGTCTGCTACTATTTGCCACCAGTCACACTAAAAACATTCAGAAACCTTGTGGTTAAAACTAGTAACTACTCACCAATATATATATATTGAATTACACACAATTTACTGCACAGAAACAAATATTTTCTTACAGGACAACTTTCATTTACAAAGTGATCTATGGTCAAAGGTTAAAGCTTAGGATATAGTTATTAAAACATTGCCGCATTGAACGGATAAGCAAACTTTTTTTTGTTTATTTCAGTTTGAAACAGGATACATTTTGTACAAACCTAGTTTTGAATCAAAGCCCTATATTCAAAATATTTCATACCTCATTCCTGATCATTCTGTTTACTTTGTGAAATTTCACTGGCATTTGTACTTCAACGTGAAGCATGATCTTTAAATTAAGAACATACCATATATTGATTCTTAGGTCTAAACTATTGTGGTTACACAGTTCCTCCTGAGACATCATTTAAGGATTGTTTATAAAACTCCAGAGTTATTTCTACAGAGGATTTTCAACCTTTGTGCTAATGTCCAGTACATCATGGGGTTTCACAGCAAACTCGTTCTTCACATTAGTTTTATTTATGTAGAAGAATCAATTCCTGATGTATATCTTTTGTAATGTTGAAAATTCACCATAAGTAGTCATTTATCATTTGCTACATGACCGCACAATTTTGTGTTATAATAAAGGAAAGCTATTTTTAGCAGGATTAAAATTTCCATCAGTCCATTTTGCAGATGGAAGATCTACAGATGGATGGGTTTTTTTATATGCCTCTGTATAACTGGATCCACTTATGGGAGAAGGCATTTGCTTTCTCCTATGCTACTGCAGTCTGCGGGAAAGTTCCTAACAAAGTTCTTTGTTAGTGTTTGTAAGACTGGATAGGAGGTTTAATTGAGGGATTTGTGCTGAATGTTCTTTCGCTTTGAGCCTTAGTGCTGCAATGCTCGACGTTTTCCTTTCAACTGCTGCCGGATCAGTGAAGGCAGTGAGACCAGGGTCTGACGGAGGTCCTGGTGCTTTCATTAAGACTGAAGCTGTTGTCATGAGAGGATTTAAAGCATTGAGAAATCTATATTTGGAAAAAAAAGTCAATAGTAACAAACCAAGAAGTATTTTGTAGAAGAAATATTTACCTTATTAATAACCACAGCACTAAACTAGGTTGAATTTTTTTTTAAACCAAACTTCTTCTTTGTTCCAAACTTACATTTTTTTGTAAATTTACTTTTAGCTTTTTTTTTTTTTTTAGTGCAATAGGCAAATCTACTTTGCACCTAATGAATATCACTTACTAAACTGTGGCTGCAGCATAGAAGAAAGATGTTCATACCGCTGCATTGCATGCAGCTATCTAGAAAAGTCAGTTTGTTAGCTTTACGGTCACTCTCTTAACATGTTACATCCTTTCTAAGCAAACCTTGTAATGCGGGAGAGCAGCACGCTCTGTGGAAACAACAGAATACTTCATGAAGGGAACAATTTTCAGACAGGTCTCTGGGCAACCCATTTGTTGTGACAAGTTATTTCACGTGAAAAGCAGCATAAGTCAGCATGGCAGAAAGGTGTGCTCATTAATCGGAGGCTATAATATAGGCTGTCATTTCAGGAGGGAGAGGACTATACAGTGCTAACACAGCAGTAGCTTTCAGTTGTTTAATTTCAGCACTTGGAGCGAGCGAGACTGAGGAGCTGATCTTCAGCTATTCTAAATCATCAGAGCTCCTTAGAATTCAATGGAGCGCTGATAATGGACACAGGTTCGGGATCTCCCCATTGGTCTTGGAGTTTGGGAAGGAAGACCCTGAACTCATCCCTGTGCTTATTGTAGTCAATGGCAAAACTCCCATTGGGATTGGGCACACGTGTCTTCAGTAAAGGAAATGTTAACAGTACGAGTATGGCCCTGAAATGAAAACCAATGATGTCAGCTCTGTCATCGGTACTCAGGGAACTGGGGCCGTGTTCTGCTCTCCTGTGTGGGAACATCCAGTATAATTCTCTATTTTGTAGAGCCACCTCGAGAGCTCCTATCTAGATCTGTTGTAGTAGATTTTAAGATGTGTAATATACTACACCCGTATATACGAGATCAGAATAGAGTCCATAGTTGGTCTACATTAAAACAGTCTGTCATGAAGACAAGGGCCCACTGACTTCAATGGGGCCAGGATTTCCCCCAACACGCACAACTGCCCTTAAAACAGTAACTATGTAGAATGACTTTCACTGGGGTTTACAGCTAATTTAGGGCCAAATCCTGCTTATTTTACTCAAGTTATCCCAGTGAGTAAGACATGTGAAAACTGGCCTTTTTAATAACTTTTTATATTATTCATTTATATAGACAGAATCCATACTGTAACATTGGAACACACATTTAATTATGGCACCTCTGAATTGCTTACTGATATTAAGCTGTTGTATTGCATAAGAACGGCCATACTGGGTCAGACCAAAGGTCCATCTAGCCCGGTATCCTGTCTTCTGACAGTGGCCAATGCCAGGTGCCCCAGAGGGAATGAACAGAACAGGTAATCATCAAGTGATCCATCCCCTGTTGCCCATTCCCAGCTTCTGGCAAACAGAGGCTAGGGACACCATCCTGCCCACCCTAGCTAATAACCATTGATGGACCTATCCTCCATGAATTTATCTAGTTCTTTTTTTGAACCCTGTTATAGTATTGGCCTTCACAACATCCTCTGGCAAGGAGTTCCACAGATTGACTGTGTGTTGTGTGAAAAAATACTTCCTTTTGTTTGTTTTAAACCTGCTGCCTATTAATTTCATTTGGTGACCCCTAGTTCTTGTGTTCTGAGAAGGAGTAAATAACACTTCCTTATTTACTTTCTCCACACCAGTCATGATTTTATAGATCTCTATCATATCCCCCCTTGGTCATCTCTTTTCCAAGGTGAAAAATCCCAGTCTTATTAATCTCTCCTCATATGGCAGCCATTCCATACCCCTAATAATTTTTGTTGCCCTTTTCTGGACCTTTTCCAATTCCAATATATCTTTTTTGAGATGGGTTGACCACATCTGCATGCAGTATTCAAGATGTGGGTGTACCATGGATGTAGATAGAGGCAATATTGTATTTTCTGTCTTATCATTTATCCCTTTCTTTTAAACCTTGAGGTTTAAAAGAAAGGGATAGATAATAAGACCGAAGACCTCACGGTTTAAAAGAAAAGATAATAAGATAGATAATAAGACAGAAAACCTTGAGGTTTAAAAGAAAAACACTTAAAATATGCTCTCTGTACCTTCCAAAATGGGGACTTAAAATTGGATTTCTGAAGAGAGATGTCCAGGCAAGACTGCTGAGACCAAACGGCCCTAAACTTGCAGGGTTGAATGCTGGAGTTACGGATGGCATAGCTATTGTTGAAAGTGGCATTGATCTCCATGCGTGGTCCAGAAGAGGAGACTGACTCAATGGAATGTCCAAAAACAGACCCAATGGATGCGTTAAGGAGAGTCCTGGAACGTTCCCTAACAATTCAGTTTTTTCACGTTTCCTCCATTTTGCCCTTCTGTTTTGAAACCAGACCTTCAGAGAGAATACAAAAGGGTTAGCTAGACTGAGTTTGTTGTTGCTTTTATCAGCTATGGTAGGCCGTGGTGCACATGGCATAGTAGTGACCTTTATTTTAAAAGTACAGTTTCTATGTAGAAAGGTTCTGTTTATAAAGTGTTTTTTATTAATTAATAGATGTCATAATCATGTTTATGGATGTGAGTAGTATCTGTTGTAGGCATATCAGCAAAAGGTGTTATTGGTAATAAGCCATAGTAATATGCAATCTCTGACCTGTTGGACTCTAATTATTGACTAATCTATTAAACAATGAAAATAGCTATTAATAATTTACTACCCCTTTATTAGTTGAGCCTTCAAATATGATCCCCCTGACCTCCCCAAATCGAAAGGTGGCTACCTCAGTCCATGCAATTTAAGAAGCAATTTAATCATAACTGAAATATTTTTTAATCAAAACCATGAGTGTGATTTAAATGCCTAGATAGTCTGGCTGACTAACTACATAGATAAGTATTTAAAAACATTTTTTTAGATGCTCTTATTACTTGCCATGACTCAAACTGATGTCATATATAGTTATGTGAAACTGATTAACTCAGTTATAGTACAATAGAAATCTATGTTACTCAAGACACCAAATATATTCCGATACTTGAGAGTTCTGGTAACCAGGAGTCAATAAAACAGGGAGACATGCTGGTAGTTTCTTAGACATAGGGCTTTGGATGGTAAGGAGTCTACTGTACAGCATACTTTTGTACAGTAAACTGTTTATTATATCAACTTCTCTTTGCAAGGCTGCACTATTAATTATTTTAGCCTATGGAGTATATTATAAAGTAACGGAGAAGTGAGACTAGAATTTAATCTACTCTGACAATTGACACCACACCATTTTTTGTTTGTTTGTAATTTTGACTCTGTCTTGGAGTATTCTCTCTTGTGTCCCTAAATATGTGTGTGCACTAAGGTGAAAATGCATTGTGAAGTATACAGCAGAGATGGGCTGAAACCAGAATCTCAGATAGGAATGCTCCCAAGTTTGAGGATTCAAAAATCTAAATTTTCTCAAATGTTGAGATGTTCTAATTCAGGTAGAGAGATACATTCAACCTGAATTCTGAACTGTATCTGGGCTTGGATCAAAGATTTTCAGTTTGGGCCTGTAGCGGGGTGGCTACCCCGCTCCTGCCCTGAGGGGTTTAAAATAGCCCTGCAGGAGGGCTGCGGCTCTAAAAGCTGGGCTGATTGGGGAAGCAGCCACAGCTGGCCTGTATAAAAAGGCTGGGAGCCAGAGGCCAAAGAGTCTCTCTCTGCCTTCAGAGGGAGAAGGGCCTGGCTGCAGGGAGACAGAGTACCTGAGTGGAGCGGGGCTGGGGAGCTCCAGCCTGGATAGCCCCAGGCTGCGGCCTAGTAGGAGGCCAAGGGGTACTGGGGGTTGCAGAGGGCAGCCCAGGGCTAGGCCAAGGCAGCAGGTCCAGACCCAACCTTGCCAATGATGAGTGGCCTATACTGCAGTCTGCCCCAGGGAGTGGGGGGCTAGTTGGTGACTGGCAGTGGCCTAGTGCTAAGGTGAGGTAGGGATAGTGGGTGGGGCTTCCCTGGGAGGGGAGACCCTGAGACTGGGGGGTGTACTGCCAGTGGGCAGCACCCAGAGATAGGGGCACCGGGGTCCGGGAGGGACACGGGGCCAGGGGACAGGTGGATCACCAGCCTGCAGAGGGTGCTCCATGACGCTGGAAGAGCTAATTCCCGAGATGACCAGCAGGAGAGGCCCTGTAGAGGTTCGGACTCACCCCTGCGGCTCATCATCTCTAACACAAATTTTATATCTAGCCACTACTGAAATTCAATAAGCCATTAGCAGAAGTTTTCATATAGTATAACGATCATGTATTAATTGGTACATTAATAGTCCCCCAAATAGGAGTAAATATTTACTGCAGAGAATGCTGGGATATAAATAGACACTTCTTCCATCTGCAGGTGCAGCATTATGAAACCAAACAGTTCAAGTAAGACGATCAAAACATTCTGGTGTATGGCGAGAATTATTATATTTTTAAAATGTCCTATGAGTCACAATACAGTTTTGAAATTTTATCAGAAGTCTCTAATATGAGTGCAACTATGGTCTGGGAGTTAGAGCAGGGCTGACTGGGAATCACTGACTTGCTCTGATCTTGGGCAAGTTGTTTACCCTCTCTTTTGGACTTAGTTTACCTGTCTGTAAAGATATACTAGCATCTGCTTTACAAAGAGCTTTTTGTTGCATATTTAAATAATAATTGTAAAGTGCCAAGAGCTTCTGAAGAAAAGCCCTATGGAAGTGAAAAGTTGTTAATACCCAAAGTACATTGCTATACTGTATGTGTTGCTAGCCTTGGTATCACAGGCCTGATCTTTTCCCTTTAAGTCAATGGCAAACCTCCTATTGAGTTCAAAGGGGACAGGATTGGGCCACACATCAGTCTCACTAAAATACATTACAATATATATAATAAGGAGCGAAAAGATACTGTAATAAGGTACCCACATGGCATAAGTCTTGTGAATGCTTATTCACAGGGACCTAAAGAAGCAGTGACTATTTGAACACCTTTTGTTTAGATTTTTTTTTTTTAAAGCTAGCAATATTCTGTGAAAACTTAAGTGACTCTGCAAAAATAATGGTGTCTTTTTCCTCTGGATAACTAACGTACACTTCGTGCTTATGTCTGTTGGCAAGGAGATTGGTGTTTTGAACCAAGAAAAGGACAATGGAAAATATCGCACATTTGACAAAATCTGGCACAATAGTGTTGAACAATAAATAATCTTAGGGACACAAGGTCTGTGCTCGTAAAGGGTCAAATTTCTTATAGGCGATAGCTGAACTAGTGAAATGCTGGAAATCTATATCTACAGATGGGAGTCGGGTGCATGAAAGAGACACTTTCAGTTGTGTTCATTCAGCTTTAGGCATCGGCTAAAACAGATTTTAGTAATGTAATTCAATTAGTTTTACAAGGTTTATTGGTTAAATAGCTGCCTCCAATCACTTGCCAATAAGCATCATAAATGGAGCTAGAGTTGGTATCTCAGAAAATAAAACCACTAGCTCTAAGCCACCAGTGCTCTCCTCTAGAATGGAGTTCAAAGGACGAAAAGAGTAGTGAGAATATTACATGATTAAGCATTTTTTTCCTCAGTCTGCCCCAAACAGAGAAACTGAATAAGGAGTGAAATGTTTGCTACCTTAAAATGTTAAAATAATTCCTTTAATATACTCTTATGGAATCTGTAGAGCTCTCTTTTATGATTGCAATACTATTGCTTGTCTGTTGCACAGATTGTAAATCCAGTGTAACAACTGATTTCAATTGGCCATCAATTATTGTATTTATCAAACTTCTTTTAAAATCTAAACTGAATTTGGACTAACAGCCCTGAAAGCCATTATTTAGGACTAAAATCCCCATCTTGAACTCCCGGCTTGGGCAAAATTCACATTAATATGAGTGATAAATGGGGCATAAACACATCTTACCTTACAGTGACATCATAAACAGACAGTACTTTCAAAACTTTAGCATTTATATTATTATAAATAAGATTTAGATTATTTAATACAAGCATAAAAATGACTAATTTTGTATTTTTGCTACTGATTAATAGAAGAGTTCAAGTGCCTTTAAAAATAATTTAGCTTTACATTTTTAGATCATTACATTTCTGTCAGGTTACCTGGGTAGTTTGCATCTATACACAGATGTGTACATACTTTTTAGCTAACCATATCCTTTTGGGCTAAATATATTCAAAATAATGTGTTAGTGGTATGTAACAAAGAAGAGTGAATTGTAGACTCCTGGAGTCATTACAGTTTTGATCAGTTTTTAAATTTAACAAGAATGGACTATAAACCAGTGTATATTAAATACTGCATATGTTATTTTTGTAACTATTGATAGATTATGAATGTATCCTAAAAGTGATTCCTATGCCAGGACTTTCATTAGAAATCTAAATTTGGATTATGAATGATAATTTCAAAGTACTCGGTGTTTTGAAAATAATTAAAAACTTTATGCAATTTTAAGAGAAGAGCCCACTGAATGTAAAGTCAGTTTTCAATTTAGTCATTTCTGGAGACTTTAAATCCCTTCAAAATCATGTGAATTAAAACACTTTCTGATACATAAAAAACAAGTTAAATTATATTTGTGACTAGCCATAGTGTATCTTTGTTGCTGAGATTGATTTTGGGATTATTAGCAAATAATATCACAAGGATGTTCAATTTGCAGTAATCCTTATTACTTTGTAAGTGAGTGCTTTACCAATGATACCTATGGTGCTGAATCAACCACTTGATGTTTCTAACTTTTTCATGTTAGAACTTTTTAAGATGTTCCTATTTTTCTCCCCAGACCAATGATCTACACTAATAGTGAGAAAGAAGCCTGTTAAGAGAAGTGAAGTATGGACTCAAACAAGAATGCTTCTGGAAGTCCACAAAGGATGGGTTCCGAGCAGGACTGGATTTACCAGAGTTTCACATCATTCCTTTCCCATGGTATGGAAAAATATAAGGGTTCCCTTGGATGCATTTTCAAAGAGGGGAAATCTCCCTAGGTGGGGGAAATAGCTGAAATAAGTGGTGCACTTTGGAATGAGATGGGAATAAGAGAGTTGTTCATTTTTCTTTCTTGCAGGGTCACTTCCAATTAGGACTCAATGAAATACAAGTTTCTGCCGACTCCGGTAAGAGAGAGAATATTATGCCTGCTCCCCATTGTATCTGGCCATGCGTATATGCCCCAGGAAGAGGTACGGCAGGTGTCTCCCCGGAGAAGCAAATCTCAGTTTGAAAAGCAATGGGCTGCTTTGCTGGCTCAGTGAGGTACAGAAATGACAACTCTGCGTTAAATTAACTTCACAGAGAGTTACTTTTGAGCAAGTCCGGAAGATACCATTGCAGTATATTTAAAAAATGGTCTATTAACCTACCGTGCTATCTAAGCGTCTCAGAATCTTTAATGTATTTATCCTCACAACACCTGTGTGAGTTATCATCTCCATTTTACAGTTGGGGGAACGAGACCGAGAGATCAAGTGACTTGTCTATGGTAAAGCAGGGAATTGAAACTCCGTCTCATGTTAGCAATCAAACCACTCTGCCTGTGACACATAAGTCTAGCCTCCTGAGGGCTGTAATACTGGGGTCTCATCTCAGTTGTTGGGTTTCGTGTACGGGTGCTGGGTGGTGGTGATGACCTGTGATACATAAGACCTCAGGTTAGATACTGTGGTGGTCCCTTCTGGCCTTGAATTCTAGGATACTGGAGAATCCTTCCTCTCAATATTTGCCTAGTACTCCTATGTGGCTATGCCACTGAAAGTTTTGTTCTTTTTTATGACATTCACAGGAAGCTTGGCTTCAAATCATCTACATGATCCCTTTTGCCGTATGCCAATGTCTCAAAAAAGAGACATCGAACAGCGCAACCCAACTGCATGCAATTGGCAAGCCCATATGAGAAGGTGAGAATGGGATTGGGGAAATGGGTGGGTTAACAGTTTTGCATCCATGTTCATTTTATGGGAGAAACAAGTGGCTGTCATGTGTTAAGATATTTTAGTTACTAGTAGCATTGGTGATATTTATGTTGGTGTGTGTGTGTGTGTGTGTGTGTGTGTGTGTGTGTATTTTCTTTCCTTAAAGGTCAGAAAATAACTTAGCTGTGGTGTTGAGATGAAAAAGGTGACAAAGCTTGCTCACACGTAAAATCATGGAGCACTGGATGTAATATATAAATTGTCTAAGAGCTTTCCCTGATGGCTGGAAGTTCTCTTTCCCAGTCTTCAAGGCCCAGATCCTCACAGGTATTTAGGCTCCTAACTTCCACTGACATCAGTGGATTTTAGGAACCTACTTATCTTTAAGGATCTGGGCCCAAGTGTTAAAATATGGAAAGATGAGTAAATCAAGACTTCTGGGGCCAGCTCCTCAGCCAGTGTAAACTGTCATTGCTCCATTGACTTCAACTGATCTACAGTTTACACAAATTGAGCATCTGGCCCCATTGGTGGAGTGTGAGGAGAAACAGAGCTAAATAGATGAGTCTGTGAGTAAGCCTGTCAAATCAGGGAAGAGGTTGCAATGCATATCATACTCATGAAAAATGAACAGTACATGCTGGGAGCCAAGTCATGACCGCAGCTTGCAGCTGGACTGACATGCAAAGTAATTCATTAAATATCCGATGTGCTGAGGTTAGTATAATTTGATTGGTTTTGTGCGAATTTGGACCCTTAATGGTCTGTTTGAAACTAAATTTTTAACAAAATTTAATATTTTCTATGTAGACAAGTTTAAAAAAAAAAGCTAACAGTAAAGGACTTAATACTAGAGTTAATACTTTGTAAAAGAGAGTGTTAATTATGGGTGTTTAGATCCAAGAATAGGCTTCTTTAGAGGATTGCAGTATGGACGATTGGTTACACAATCTTTGCACCTGTATGCTTAAGGTTTTGTCTGATGTTCCATTATAACTGACCAACCTAGTAATAAAAATTCCCTTCAAGCAGACATTCTCATCTCAGTCTCGGAATCCTCTTTTAATTTATGTAACCATTTTTTAAACCGTGCAGATGTTTTCAAATTAAATTGGGGCAGGAGATGGTGCATGAATGCTTTTGTGAACTACATAAATAACTGCTTAGCTGTAGAACACAACATTCAACTAATCATTAGTTCACAACACGATCTAACCATTTTGGGTCCTTTTATTGTTTTGGTCAAGAACCAAAACATCAGATTTTGGCACTTCAAAAGAAACTGCATAAATATTTTGCTAATGTGAACTTTTACAAAAACTAAATACAGAAATTTTAAAAATGCCAGTATGCATTTAATTTTGGACTATTACAGACCAGTGGTAAAATTGCATTTTTAAGTGTACATCTAGAAAATGTTACTGTCTAAAATGTTATGGTTAGTGTTTTTGTCTCAGATTTAGTAATGGATGACATGTCTGGATATTTCTCCTTTCTTTAAAAAACAAATATCAAGGAGAACGCCAGTTGATAAATGTCAGAAAATTATTAATGTAACTACATTCTGAACTCCTTCCTATACAATACTATTGTCCCCAATTAGGGTAACCAGATGTCCCGATTTTATAGGGACAATCCCCAATTTGGGGGCCTTTTTCTTATATAGGGTCCTATTATCCCCCACCCCGTCCCGATTTTTCACACTTGCTGTCTGGTCACCCAATCCCCAATTAATTTTGTTTTTAAATATTTTTCTAGTGGAGGAAATTATAGTGGAAAAAGTATCAAATTTTACTGTGAATCTTTAGGCTTCTGTTGGTTTGTTTCAGAACATTAAGATTTAAATATAAAATGGTATTTAAACAATATGCGTACAATTCATTCAAATCCACATCTACATCCGTAAACAGATGTTTAAATAGTTTAGACCAGTGGCTCTCACCTTTCCAAACTATTGTACCCCTTTAAGGAGTCCGATTTGTCTTGCGTACCCCCAAATTCCACCTCACTTTAAAAAAACTTGCTTACAAAATCAGATGTTAAAAATAACAAAAGTGTCACAGTATGCTATTACTGAAAAATTGCTTACTTTCTCATCTTTACCATATAATTATGAAATAAATATAAATATTGTACTTACATTTCAGTGTACAGTATATAGAGCAGCATAAACAAGTTATTGTCTCTCTGAAATTTTAATTTGTACTGACTTCGCTAGTGCTTTTTATAAAACTAGGCAAAAATCTAGATGAGTTGATTTACCCCCTGGAACACCTCCGTGTACCCTCAGCGATAAGCGTACCCTAGCTGAGAACCACTGGTTTAGACAAGATGCAAAGCCTATTTTTAAATGATCATTTAATGTTCGCTGATGTGTATTGATATTATATCTGACAATTACTACATTTCATTTCGACGTTTCTGGTTTTGTGAGGGGTGGGATACTAACAACTTCTCATTCTTTTAAATTCAAAGCTCTGATCACATTTGGTCCTCTTCTGTAGGATAAGATGGAATAACAGCCCCCAGCTTTTTACATCATTTACAGCAGCACTTCTCAATCTGAGTGAGCTGGAAAAATAAAAAATCCAGTAGCACTAAGAAAACACTTCACACTTAGCTTAAAATTAAGAACGTTTATACATATCAAAAGGCAGTGTATTCAGTCCAAAACTAGGTCCATGTTCTTTAGTACCTGTTACTCACCTGAACTCTGGCTTCTGTTAAATCCAGACGCATTGCTAGCTCCTCTCTGCAGAAGAGCCAAACATCATTTAGTATTTCCCTCTTGAAGCCACCTCTTTTTTGTGACTAATCAAAAACAGCCCCATCAAAAACTGAGAGTTCACTAACAGTCAAATCAGATCCCCGGCTCTTTATAGGTGATTTCCAATCTAGAAGCCGCTGCATCGTGCCTACCAGCCTGAGACTATATAAACAGTAACACACAACTCCAAGGTTTTTACACACACACCCGGTAACTGTATCAGGACCATTGGGACAGCAATAAGTGGATGGAAGATCTGAGCCCCCCTCGCACACCATAGTGCTCTGATTTCACCTTGATTCCCACTTCATGGGAGCGCGGAATGGCATGTGCGCCAGCTGTTACTTTAAAGCCAGCGATTGCCATCCATCCCGAGCTGTTTCCCTTTGCTTCAAGTGCTTTTCCTAACCGCCAGAGTCACTGCTCGCTTTCCTGGGGGCTCCCTGACATTACATCCCCTGGGTTCATTCAATCTGGTTTATTCCCTACACCAGGGAGTGGCATTGACAGCGCAGTGACCATTTCAAGGTCTGGCCCTGCTGCCTCGGGGGAGGAATCTGTCTTTGAATCCCCCTGGACCCAGTCGGAACTTGGGGGAGAGGGCGCAGTCAGAGCCCGATCCTCCCAAAGGAGGGCAGCATCTCCCAGGATCTGGCCCCCCTGGGAGGGTGGGGAGGACTGTGCTGGGGCTGGCTGCCCCTGGCGGAGCGGCCTGGCCGCGCTCCTACCTGGTGAACACGTCGGGGTAGTGGCACTTGCGGAACGCCCGCTCCAGCTGCTCCAGCTGCAAGTTGCTGAACGTGGTGCGGTAGCGCCGCTGCTTCCGCTTCAGGGGCCCCGGCGCCTCGGCCGCAGCTGCGGGGGCTGAGCCGGAGAGACCAGCCGCCGGCTCCCCGGGGCAGCTGCTGCCCTTCTCCGCGTCCTCTGCCGCTTCCTTCTCCGCCCAGGCGCCGGGGACCGGGCGCTTCTCTGCTGCCAACGGCGCGGGGCAGGGCTCGGGCGGCTCCGTGGGGTCCCCGCCTGGGGAGAGTGGAGAAGCGGGAGAATGACTGGAGGGCCCGGCTGCTGCGCTGCCCCGGGGAGCTCCGCACTGGGGGAACCAGCAGGGCGCCCCGGTCCCCCCCATCCATCCCCGGCGGGTGGGGGGCTGGCAGGGCGCCCCGGTCCCCCCCCATCCATCCCCGGCGGGTGGGGGGCTGGCAGGGCGCCCCGGTCCCCCCCCATCCATCCCCGGCGGGTGGGGGGCTGGCAGGGCGCCCCGGTCCCCCCCCC